>NW_026018508.1:15324321-15328307 GCF_020466585.1 Dendroctonus ponderosae
TAATTTACCGACAAGTTTATAACTCTACCAGAATTTTTCCTATGGAGTCGTTTTAATCTCAAATCTTTTTATTTGAATATCAAAATCTTGAAGTTCTTCAGCTTCACACTTTTCATCAGTTTGTTTCGTTGTATTTGGCTCGGTTTCAATCTGAATCCAAAATAGACAAGATATTTTGAGGACATTTCGGGAGTGATCCAGAACATTGCTTTACAAACTCTAACTCTCTCTTCCTTCTTTGCATGAAAAACTCCTGAATGTAGTTCTTCGACTTCCATACACTATCACCTTTTCCTTTGCTGTTTGTCGCTTTTTCTACGATGACTAAAGGCTCTAGAAAAACTCACCCGTTTCAGCATCTCAGCTTTCAACTGTTCTGCAAAATTTTCAAAAATTGTGCAGAGATTCGTATTTACTATTACACTATTAGTGTTTGTAGAGCAATTTGTCCATTTGCTTCAGGAAGCGCAATTTTCCATCCCTGCTCGTTTTGCAAAAATCCCGGCTTCCTTTTTTGATTGCCCCAAATTTGCATCTGGAAAATCATTCATTTCTAGAAATTCTAGTCGTTTATGAACAAAAGCATTTTCTGTTGTTTGATGAACATGAAAAGGAAACAACTTCTAAAGGAGTTCTTCACCCGTCGATAGCTTAGACTTTGAAACTGGTGAGATTGTGGGCTTTCATGCTGTCCCGGAAAATGATTTCTTTCTGGCGATTTGCAAGCACGACTGGTTTGCACCTTCAGAGCTGCTAACACCACTCTCAGTTTTTTAGTTACACATTGGTTTTTAACGTTTTCTCCATAATAAACTTAATTTACCGACAAGTTTATAACTCTACCAGAATTTTTCCTATGGAGACGCTTTAATCTCAAGTCTTTTTATTTAAATATCAAAATCTGAAGTTCTTCAGCTTCAGCCTTTCATCATTTTGTTTCGTTGTATTTGGCTCGGTTTGAATCTGAATCCAAAATAGACAAGATATTTTGAGGACATTTTGGGAATGATCCAGAACATTGCTTCACAAACTCTAACTCTCTCTTCCTTCTTTGCATGAAAAACTCCTGAATGTAGTTCTTCGACTTCCATACACTATCACCTTTTCCTTTGCTGTTTGTCGCTTTTTCATCGATGACTGAAGGCTCTAGGAAAACTCACCGGTTTCAGCATCTCAGCTTCTAGCTGTTCTGCAAAATTTTCAAAAATTGTGCAGATATTCGTATTCACTATTACACTATTAGTGTTTGTAGAGCAATTTGTCCATTTGCTTCAGGAAGTGCAATTTTCCATCCCTGCTCGTTTTGCAAAAATCCCGGCTTCCTTTTTTGATTGCACCAAATTTGCATCTAGAAAATCATTCATTTCTAGAAATTCTAGTCGTTTATGAACAAAAGCATTTTCTGTTGTTTGATGAAAAGAAAAGGGAAACTACTTTTAAAGGAGTTCTTCACCCGTCGATAGCTTAGACTTTGAAACTGGTGAGATTGTGGGCTTTCAGGCTGTCCTGGAAAATTATTTCTTTCTGGCGATTTGCAAGCACGACCGGTTTGCACCTTCAGAGCTGCTAACACCACTCTCAGTTTTTTAGTTAAACATTGGTTTTTAACGTTTTCTCCATAATAAACTTAATTTACCGACAAGTTTAGAATTCTACCAGAATTTTTCTTATGGAGTCGTTTTAATCTCAATTATTTTTATTTGAATATCAAAATCTTGAAGTTCTTCAGCTTCAGACTTTTCATCATTTTGTTTCGTTGTATTTGGCTCGGTTTGAATCTGAACCCAAAATAGACAAGATATTTTGAGGACATTTCGGGAGTGATCCAGAACATTGCTTTACAAACTCTAACTCTCTCTACATTTTTTGCACGAAAAACTCCTGGATGTAGTTCTTCGACTTCCATACACTATCACCTTTTCCCTTGCTGTTCGTCGTTTTCTCTACGATGACTAAAGGCTCTAGGAAAACTCACCAGTTTCAGCATCTCAGCTTCCCACTGTTCTGCATAATTTTCAAAAATTGTGCAGAGATTCGTATTCACTATTACACCATTAGTGTTTGTAGAGCAATTTGTCCATTTGCTCCAGGAAGTGCAATTTTCCATCCCTGCTCGTTTTGCAAAAATCCCGGCTTCCTTTTTTGATTGCCCCAAATTTGCAGGGAAAACAACCCAAATATTTCATGCATATTTCCCAAAACTGTTTTCAATCCCGCGAAAAACACTTGAAAATGTGTAATATTTATTTCCCTTGAGTGGCCCAATAGGGAAAAAAATCGAAACTCTGCTTTTCCATATTCGTTTATTGAGTGTAAGCCGTCCTGCGTGTCCGTCCCATCATTCGTTACGCAGTAAATGTACGGAAAAACTGCGAACGAAGTTGTCGGGAAAAATTTATCTTGGACAGTCCTTTATGTGCCCATAAATATCGATGGGGGGAATGTAATCAGTATGTTAAGTCCACGACTGGAAAGCGTGATAAAATGCTCGATCCGGACCGAGTTTCTTACTTCAAATTGGCTCGATTGCCCCCTAAAAGTGCCATTCGTTTCAGGTGAAACTGTTTGAAAAGTAAAAAACACTTATTACACACAAAAAGGGGGCAAAAATGAACATTATTCAACGGCGGTGAGCGGGTGTGTCCGAGTAAAGTGAAAATATCGAAAATAGGACGGATTTATTTAAATTCGGCCGCGCAGATTTGAGCAGGATGGCCAACAAGGACAATCAAGCAGGACGTTAGAAGCAGGAACGTAAAAGAGGCGTTTGCTTGGAGAGTCACACATTAGGTTATCCAATATTCCGGTGCTGTGGCGAACGCTTGGCATGTAAATTAAGTGAAGAGATGGGGGGACGGTTTGGGGGTTTGCAAAGGGGTGTGGATACTTGCGGGGGAAACGTGGAGGTCACGCCAAAGAGAGGAGAATCTACTCGGAACTTCCGAATATCTGGAGATTAGGATCCGAAATAATATTAGCGTTACATTTATGCATGGAGTGGCCTCTGATCACGTTCCGTCTTGTTTGTTGGCAAGAGTGGCATTTTACAATTTAAGGAAAAGTGCCACCTTTTACCACCATTTGCTTAAGCACTTAAATATCCACGATTTCACGAGCGCCAGACTTTTGCTTACTAAAGGCGATTGTTGAAGTGTTTGGTTTTTTGCTGATTTTGCGTAAAACGGCGCAAGTTGGTTTAGTATTTATTTTTAATAAAACCGCGAGTTTTTGAATGAATCTGAGTTTAAAAGTCTTAAATATTTTCACTAGTTCTTCTTCCTTCACTAGAACTTTTTGAAAATGTTAATTTTGGCCATGTTGAACAGTTCGAGGATCCTGAACTGTTTTTGCGTTCAACAATGAATGAAAACTATACTGGAAAGTGGATGCAGTTTAGAAGAAAATTGCCGAAGTGATTCACCAGATGGGAGGAGTGAAGACGATGGGGAGGAAGAGGAGGATTTGCGACATCCAAATAAAAAAGGCAAACGCAGGAGAAACCGACTAAATAAAAGTAACGACTGGGAAAACGATAGTAATGAAACGAAACGGGAAAAGGAGGCAGGTATTTGGGAAGAAAGGCCAATAAAGCCAAAAATGCGGAAAGATTATTAAAAAAATGGTTGCTTGCATTAAAAAGTAAACAATTAGATATTTGAATGCTGTAAAATTAATGAGAAAAAAAGAGCGTTTTCCAAGAATTCTGGAAAGAAACGGTTGCATGTTTTAAAAGGAACGACGCTAACAGAAACGAATAATACGTGAAACAAACAACAGAAAAAATGAATTTTGGCCTTCACATTTAGCAAGCCTTGCAAAGCTATTTATTTATTATTAATTATCCATTTATTTTTCTCTAGACTGACGTACAAATGAGCGTTTTTACTCATTTTGCCTCCGAGAAATGAGCAAAAACGGGACGGAAAACATGCAATTTTGGCACAATCTTCGCTTTCTGGGTCAAAACTACTAGAATTTCCTCACTC
>NW_026018508.1:15329306-15329435 GCF_020466585.1 Dendroctonus ponderosae
AGAAACATGCAAAACGGGACGGAAAACATGAAATTTTGCAATAATCTTACGCCACCCTTGCACAAAACGACGATAATTTTTCTAATTTCATAGACTACAGAAGACTGTATTTTTTCTACATACCCCCCC
>NW_026018508.1:15329453-15341547 GCF_020466585.1 Dendroctonus ponderosae
TGAATTTAAAGCTGGATCCGCCCCTGCATATAAACTGATGATGGTGGAGAAAAACACCCAAAAGTTTTTGTAATATTTTAAATGGTAAACAATTGAATTGGAACCCAGGAATTTCTTTTGAATTAAGTTGAAATACAGTCAGGAAAATATACACCATTATTATTAGTTTTGTTTCAATGTGCACCTGAGTGTCCATGGATTTTAGTTTGTATTTTCTAGAAACCGAAAAACAAGTGAATTTCACCCTTAGTTGAATTATTTGATAAATGAGCCGTATTTAAACAGAATAAATCATGGAGACTGATGTACAAATGTACTAATAATGGCTTAAAACTGTTCTTTTCATCTCCTGGAACGACGACCTTCCTGGACTAAGGCACTTTACCTAAACGGCGCAACGGTGAAACAACAATAGAAAAATAGTTTCAATACGAAGTACGTAAGTGAGAAAAGTAACAAACCTTGTGAGCTTCAATGCAGATGAACGCAGAAGAAGATAGTCGTCGCAGAACAAATGGTCCAATGCCACGTCAGTAATAAATTATTTATAACGCTCTGGTGTGACACCTTTTGGTGTCACTGTTACGAATCTTGAAACCGTTTTATGAATGCTTCACCTTGAGCAAGTCCTCGAAGTGTTTTAGGTAACTTCCTTAACTAAGGCCCGGTTCCACCATCTCCGATTAAAATGCTAATCATTGATTAAAACTATTTAATCAACGCTTTGCGTTCCACCATAATTTTAACCACGATTATGGACACTTGACCAGCGGTTAACTTAATCGCCTAAAATGGCTGGTTGTTGACGATACTCACGATTAGTGTAGTATTATAACCTCAAACAATTATAAGTAAACACATGTTGAATTTGTTTTATGGCGATGTTTTACCAAGATGAGGGCGACAACAACCGATGAGACTGATGATTATCTAACCGGAGATAAAATGTTTGTTGTGGAACGCATGACAATTTAATCATGATTAAAGTGGTGATTAAAAAATAATTGTGATATGAATTTGGTTTTTCCTTGACGGATTTTTGAAAAACTTGGGTTTTCTCCCCAAAATTTGTTAAAATACGTTTTTCCACACTTAAAGCAGCGCATTTTCTCGTTCGAGTGATATTATGAGCTGGATTGTGGGATTTTTGGATTTTTCTTGTCAAATTTTTGAAAAATTCGTGTTTCCTAACTGCCAATCGCCTCGCTTTAGTAACTGAAAAAATACTGGAAACTTTCAGAAATTTCTTATTAAAGTGGTTTTTCGTCACTCAAAGCCGCGGACTTTCTCCTTCAAGTTATTTTATGAGCCGGATTAAAAAGTTTTTTATTTTTCCTTGGCAAATTTTAACCACGATTATTAACGACGACACTTAACCAGTGGTTAAATTAATCGCCTAAAATGGCTGGTTGTTGGCGATAATCACGATTATTGTAGTATTATAACCTCAAACAATTTTAAGTAAGAACATGTTGGATTTGTTTTATGGCGATGTTTTACCAAGATGAGGGTGACAACAACCGATGAGACTGATGATTATCTAACCGGAGTTAAAATGTTTGTTGTSGAACGCATGACAATTTAATCATGATTAAAGTGGTGATTAAAAAATGATTGTGATTAGTTAATCAAGAATTTAATCACTCTTGGTGGYACTGSRCCTAAGTAAGTTTTTTCGGTRGCTGAAGTATTCGCATACGCACGCATGTCCAGCCTTCCTATAGTGCAACCCTTTGACACCGTTAGAAGGGCTCTGGACTAATGAAAATTCGATTAAAGGGCCCCCTCGATTATTCTAATCCTTCTTACATGCCCAGATTGGTTATTATACGGGCCGGATTCAAGCGGCCTACTTTAGGCGCTTTGTAACGGTCGATTTCTTAGTCTAATTACACTCAAAATTGGACTTGGAAGGTTCTTGGTGTGAAAATGAAATTTTCCCCAGAGACAGATTTGGTTATGCAGCATGTAATCACGCAATTGCTTCAAAAATTCTACTGATCAAATGTGCTAGAAATGTTTATCGCACACTTGACTACGCTGGTGCTATTGATTAAAGCCATTTGGTCCAGGGCGGCTAATTAGCTTTATCTCCATGCTAGGGGAGCCCCCGCATTTCCCCCCAGTCCATTTTCACAATTTATGGCCGCAGGTCAAGGGTGGCTTCATATCATGTGCGAACTGAGAACAAAAGGGAATCCCGCCAAGGAATCTTAACTTTACCCTGGCAGAATTGATGATTTGCCTACAAAATGCGTGCGGACTTGCACAATTTATGCTCGATTTTGTTACAATTCTTTCCAGTCGTTGCATTCGTTGAATCTACCTGGACTTTCCCCTGTTCAGGCACTTTCAAATGGCCACTGTTTGATTTGGGTCAGTTGGAATGGCATGGAAAAGATTACGTTTCATTTGAAGCTTCACTTACCCACACTGTCGTGCAGTTTTTTCGGTTAAAAAAGGGGTTTAGTGCGGCGTATTTTTCACCATTTAGCTGCATGTTTCTTTTGTGTAAATTGCCGTCTTGCACTTGTTTTCTTTTGATTATTCTGCCCTTTAGAGCGATACATTTTATTGAATCTTGTGCCTCATTAAAAAAGACTCTTGCTTGGCTTATCACTAGTTTTCCCTTCAGGGGCTGTTGACCGGATGACCGACACACGAACAAGGGCAAAGTTCAGATGGCCAGAGCAAATGAAGGGGTTGGAGTCTTTTTTTGCAACATAAATTCACGTAAGTGTGAGTTCAAACTATTATCCCGATTGAAGCCCCTGAAAGTTTGCGAGTTGATGGAAAAAATGCGCTCAATCAAAAGATTCTGTCAGGTTTGTGTGATTGAAAAGGGCAGATCTAGTCACTTAAAGCGGGCATTTTTCGTCGATAAAGTTGCACGGTAATGTCGATGAAAAATTGAAAAATGATCGTGTCCCCCTTTTCCGCTTAATTTAAAATACGTTACAGGAGAAGCGCCGTTTGACGTGCGGACAAGGTGGCCAAAATTTAATTAAACCCCATAAAATACCCCTTCATAACCCCTTAGAGATATATATTTTGCTTTCGATGCTCACCGTATAGGCGGGGAAGCGACTTTGGCCCCTCGATAAATGGGCCAAAGCATCTTCCAAGCTTTGGCGGCAGATTTTATGCGTCAGATATTGCGTTTATCCTTCAGGATTTTGTCATTGATAATTAATCGGTCCTTTTGGCCAGGAGATTAATTGCACGCTTTCTTCTAGGCAGATTTGGCGGAAAAATGTGCCGTTTTAAACAAGCGAATTTGTCAATTGACGACGCAAAAACCGTTCATTCAGTCCAAGCTGGTGTTTTAATCGTTGGTTTCTTATCCAATCTTATAAATTTCCTATTAAAGTCAGTTTTTCCTCACTTAAAGCAGCCGATTTTATCTTTCGAGTGATGTTAGGGGCAGCATTCATGAATTTTTGGGTCTTCCATGGCGAATTTTTTAAAAATCTCTGTTGTTCAACGAACAATTGCTTCGATTTAGTATCTGAAAAAATCCTAAAAACTCCCAGAAATTTCCTATTAAAGTGAGGTTTTCCTCATTTAAAGCCTCAGATTTTCCCTTTCGAATGATATTCTGGCCAGGCTTGAGAGATTTTTGTTTTTTCTTCAACATTTTTTTTAATGCGTCTATCTATACCGACGGTTAATCGCTTCCCCTTAGTAACTGAAAACATCCTGGAAACTTCCGGAAATTTCCTAATCATGTGAATTTTCCTCACATGAAGCAGCGCATTTTCTCGTTCGCGTCATATTATGAGCCCAATTGTGGGATTTTTCGCTTTTTTTGTCAAATTTTTGAAAAATTCGTGTTTTCTAACTGCCAATCGCCTCGCTTTAGTAACTGAAAAAATAGTGGAAACTTTCAAAAATTTCTTATTAAAGTGGTTATTCGTCACTCAAAGCCGCGGACTTTCTCCTTCGAGTTATTTTATGAGCCGGATTAAGAAGTTTTTTATTTTTCCTTGGCAAATTTTTGAAAAATTCGGGTTTCCTAACTGYCAACCGCGTCGCTTTARTAACTGACAAAATCCTAAAAACTYCCAGAAATTTCCTATTAWAGTGAGTTTTTCCTCACTTAAAKCAGCCGATTCTAWCTTTCGAGTGATGTTAGGGGCAGCATTCAKGAAKTTKTGKGTTTTCCTWGGCGAATTTTTGAAAAATCTGTGTTGTTCAAYGAACAATCGCTTCGATTTAGTATCTGAAAAAATCCTAAAAACTCCCAGAAATTTCCTATTAAAGTGAGGATTTCCTCATTTAAAACCGCAGATTTTTCCTTTTGTGTGATATTCTGGCCAGGCTTGAAAGATTTTTGTTTTTTCTTCGACAATTTTTTTTAATGCGTCTATCTTYRCCGACRGCTAATCGCTTCCCCTTAGTAACTGAAAACATYYTGGAAACTTCCAGAAATTTMMTAATCATGTGAATTTTCCTCACATGAAGTAGCCGATTTTCTCTTTCGAGTGATGTTAAGGGCCGCATTCGTGAATTTTTGGTTTTTTCTAGACGGATTTTTGAAAAACTCGKGTTTTCTCCCGAAAATTTCTTATTAWAGTGCGTTTTYTCCACACTYAAAGCAGCGCATTTTCTCSTTCGAGTCATATTATGAGCCCAATTGKGGGAWTTTTCGCTTTTTCTTGTSAAATTTTTGAAAAATTCGTGTTTTCTAACTGCCAATCGCCTCGCTTTAGTAACTGAAAAAATACTGGAAACTTTCAGAAATTTCTTATTAAAGTGGGTTTTTCGTCACTCAAAGCCGCGGACTTTCTCCTTCGAGTGATATTCTGGGCGGCTTGGAAAATTTTTGGTTTTACATTAGTAATAGAAAAAAACGTTATTGATGCGTCACTGCCAAAAAGCTTGGAACAGTTTATAGTCTCAAAGCCAAAAAATCAGCTATTTTTTCCGCTCTCCTTATTTAAGCGGCATTCAACTAAAAGACAAATATTTATTTAGTTTTCCTAATTTTTACTTTCATTTATTCCTATCCGTTTATTCATTATTCATTACTGTTTGTTATCAATTTTCTTCCTTTGCTGAATTCAAAGTTCCGTCGATGTTTTACATGAATGTTTTACGTCCTTGTCGGTGCAATAGCCGAAAACAAATCGTGTCCCTTTGAAAGGGTAGAAATGGCTGTGGAAATAAAAAAAAGAAGCAAATAAAATGCGTTTATGAGCGCCGATAAAACGGTTTTACGATCGAAGAACCTTTGACAAACGCACGCATATTATAAGTTGAACAGCGGCACTGCCACACTTTGGAAAAATTAACCGGGAATAGAACACCGGTTTTTATTCGCAATTGTCGTTATTTTAGAGCCGTTTTTAATGATTGAAGAAAAGTTTGAAAATTGGACAAAAAGTTCTATATTTTAATGTGGAAATGTTGAACGGTTATCGGCTTTAAAGGACGGCGTGCAATCATGTTTAGCAAACGTGATACTGCACGGACTTAGGCCATGTTTGTTTACAATGTTTCTAAACCCCAAATGCAGCTGTGTTTATTTGCTTGGTAATTATTTTTAGATTATCTGTTAGTTCTGTTCTACCGCATTGCGACTGATAGTTGACGATTTTCGATAACATCAAATCGACGATAAGATTTATTGCCTTATTTGGTATTTTTTCTTAAAACTTCCCAAATAATTTCGCTTGATTTTTCGTCTGTTTGTTTCTATTGATTATAAGTTTCTTTGTTTGATAAAATAAAATGAACAATGTTGTAAGTATTTCGACAAACTTCCAGTCAAACATGGGACCATTTGAAAGTAATGCTTCATAACAAAGTTAAATTCGATTTTCAACTGTTAAAATGTTCTGTAAATATGCGGGAAAGAAACTTTCTAGAACTCCAATGAGGCCACTTTTGAATCATCCTGTTGGGCAAAAGGTGTGAATAAATGCTTCGGGAAATAGTGGGTAAACAGTGATAAATTTGCGATTAATTTGATCTCAGGTAAAAAGGGGGCACGCGTCCAGCATGCGCCTGCCTTCAACCCAAACCCCAGTTTACCTTTCTAATCCACTTTCCACTGAAAAGTAAAAATAAAAAACTTCGCTATGGACCCAAAAAATGGACCCGCAGTCGTTTTCGTGTCATTCTGCTACCTAGCTTGATATTGTAGCCTATTTAAAATTCCTCTCGTTGAATGCGAATGGACCCCTATGGGATCGGACTTTTCAACACCAACACAGGTGGTGAATAGTCCAACTATTACACTATTAGAACATGTATTTTGCGGATAATTATTATTGGAAAATTAGGTGAAATTTTGTACCTAAATTGTATTAAATCACATTTGTGTGGGCTTTGATCAATGGAGATTTTGTATTTTAGTGACTGTTTTGGAGGGTTTGAACATGGGGCATTTGATTAATCCAATTGAACGCAGCGAGCGGGCCTGGTAAACAATCTAATCAAATCAGATCAGTTCGCAGTGAGCGGATTAATGCAATCCTGTTCTGTTGACCTAAACTATAAGTTAATGGTGTTTAGAACATTCAACTTTTTTGGCGCGAATGCACCTCGGTCCTGTCTCAAGGTTCTACAAGCGCGTTTTAGTTTTGTTGCTGTTGGCTTTTTGATTTTTGTTTTGCTCAAATCGAGTTTTGTTAGGAATGTTAACGAGTTTTTATGCATAGTTTGACTTTTGGTCGTTTTTTGATTTTTAGCCGCGCCGCGTCCAGCCGGTGGTAGACGCTCCATGGTTTATGATGTTTTCTGCAGAATCGGCAATTAAGATTTGTTTGTTTCAGTTCGGCTGTTCTTGTTTGCCGTTTTTTTCTCATCTGGCTGCGCGCTCTCTCTCTCTCTCTTGTCGTCGTTTTCGTCGGTATGAAACTAATATGTTTGGGTCAATAATTTATCAGGTATGTTTGGTGTCTGTCGGCGGCCGCAACAAAGCAAATTAGTCGCTCTAATGCATGTAGAGTTTTGCGCTGGACTTTCGATTAGGCTTCAAAGCGCGTCTTCTCCGGAAATATATTGGCTCCCATTTTCCCAATTTTCCCTGTATAACTGCGAAGTTGAAGATTGCTGCGGATTGTGGCAAATTTCTGGACTTTTTCGGCTTATTGGTTGTTTCCAAACTGTGCAATTGTTGCTTTTCATTGGCGTCGCAAATCTGTGTTGGGCGCAATAAATTTAGGAAATTAATAGCGAACATTAAGCCCCTTCCTGGGACGCATAAACAATGATTCGGCTCTCGCCCATGTGCTAAAACGATAGAAATAAAGGATTTAAATTTATGTTGGTTTCACTGAAATTGCACTGATTTATCGTGAGAACGATATTCAAGAGTCAAGTCAATAAGGGCCAAGACGTTATTCGCACGTAATTTATTGGCCAATAATGCGGAAAAAGTGTTAAGAACAAAAGCGACAGGAAAGAGTTTCTATTCTAGCACCTGTCCGAGAATAGCAGCATTTTTGAGAATTTCGACAACATTGCGCCGGAAGTCAGAGGAGCCTGTCAAGAACCAGAACTGATCTGCAAGCCCATGAACGAAATGAACAAAACGTGATAAACTCGTAAATAACCAGCGGGAATCATAACAAGTATATTATATTCATAATTGCGACCTACAACAAGTCATAAACCCAGTTAGCTCGTGCTGAAATGGCTCTATCCAAAGCACCCTTTTCGGGCCGTTTGTGAAACCAGAAATTCTGGAAGCCAGAAATCAGGAAATGGGCCTTCGGGGTCAAGCGGAGGGCCACTTAAACATCAGGAAACTTCAACTGCGCCCTAATCAGGTTTAGTTCTCATATATCATCTAACAAAGCTGGGCTATTGAAATGTTGCATTTTTTCCTTTTTAACTCGGCCCAGATTGGCGTTTTGGAACTAATCCGTTTTTTCTTTCACAAGGACCCACCTTGGGGCTACTTGACAGGACTGCATTAAAATGTCGTTAACTTGACTCGTGGAAACGTTCGTATAATTGGGGTCGTTACACCTTTTTTGAAATGTTATACTTTTAATGCCGTTTGAATGATTTTCATTTGCGATCAGCCAGTTTTTGGACGCAAGGGTTTTCTGGAATTTATCGAAACATTCCCGTTGTGTTTCTGTCAGGGATTTTTAATAATACGCCATAAATAAGTGTTGCCAACATATAAGGATGGAAACTGCACAGAATATCTCTTTTATCATTGCGGAATTGACAATTGTATATACTTTCCTGACTGTGTTTCAATTCGTGTAGCGTTCAATATTCACAGCATTTCATACATACATTTCAATAGCGTTGTTGCTACACATAAAAACTGATGATGGTGGAAAAATACACCGAAACGTATTTTGATTGATAAATAGAGACAATAAATGACTGAAACCCAGGAATGAATTTGATTTGGAATTGGCAATGTTTTCTTTTATTTATATGCAACAAAACTGACTCAAACTAACACGAGCTAATCCAAATTAAATAAAACTGAAACAAATAGAGAGAAATTGCGCATAAAAAACTGACATGTAGACGTGGCAGCACAGTTGAAACATAATGATGTTTGTCAGCCTGCCTCTTTCCGATGATTCCTGTCAGTCCAATTTCCATTAAGTGTCAAGCATATTTTCCGAAATAACTTTTGCTAAAAACAGTGCCAGGAACGGGATAATCTACAATGTGAACACTTTTCTATTATCGAAATTCATCAGGGACAGATTAAGTTCAGTACCAATCAAATTTTCCTATTTTCCTTTTACTAAGTACCTGCATTTTCATTCAAACTACACCAATTTGTAACACGTAATTGGTATCTTCTAGGCATATTCCTTAAATCGAGAAGTATTAAGTAGGGAAAAGTTACGTTTATTGTTTGTACATGTAGTTTAAAATATAATTTTCCCCAGTTTTTGGCAGTGATGCAATAATTGTCGATCTTTTTCTATTATTTCTTTGATAAAGTTGTTACAATTCGCCAAAGTTTGGAAGAATATTAAAATCGTTTTTGATTTCTTGGCCAGTGCAGCGATCTTGTACGAGTTTCCCATTTTTTTCTACTATTTTGTTCATAATTTGATTGCACGTTTACCACCACGAAAATAACACAATTTAATGCCAAAAACTGCACAACTGAGGCGAATTACTAAGCAAACGGAAAAACGATTGATTTTTTCGATTAATTGTTTACATTCTGCAAAATTACCGTCACTATTGCAACTTGAAATAATTTAAATGCGGTGTTGTCGACTGCTTTTATAAAAAGTGAGCTGGTATTTCATAGAAAAATAAAACTTCTACATTTCCTTCAAGCAACGGCAAAAGTTTAATTGATCAACAATGAAAAATAGAACTAGTTTTTAAAGGCTGTCGAAAACCGTGCTTTTACAATAATATCTGATTAAACAAGAGTGATTCTGTTCAAATCACCGAGAACAAACGCTGAAGCTGGCAATGATGTCGGGTAATATGAACGGATTATTTCCAACCAATCTCGGACATGAGTAAATGTCAATATGGAGTCGCAAATAATGACGTCTCTGTCAAATAGGTTGTGTCAGACTGAGTTACAATAAAAGTTTGTCAGTAAAATCTTCACACGCAGGGTTGCCACTAGTATAGAAAATCATTGGTTTCTGTGAATGTGGACGTTCTTGTGCTGTTCGTTTCCCACACCTCGGCACCTTAACCGTTAGAAACTGTTTTCCCAATAAACCGACATTAAAACGGTCGCTTTTTGCAAGAAACAAGAAAATATCGACTTTCAAAATATGAAGAATAAATAATTTCCCACTGATATCTATTTCCCATCGGCCTGTCCTTATAAATGAAGGAAATAAGCCCTCGAATGACCCTTTCGCTGTATTTTTGCCCCGGTCAATCGGAAGTGGCTATCGTTTAAGGGTGGCTCGATTAGCCCTGAATAAAAACATGATTAAAACTGACACACGGAACAGGAAGGATCAGCATTTTAAGGACAAACGCTTCCCTAAATTCATCAATTGTGTCCCGTCGAAGGCCCCGGACACTGGCCATAGCAAAAGAAAGGATTGTCCCTTTTTTATTGTGCGCTTGCTGTTGCTCTAATTCTATTATTTTGCCACTATTGTATCCGCATCGATGTTTTTCCCAGGAATTTTCGAGTGTGTGAACAGTTCCCGATTTGAATATGGAAAATGCATTTTAGCAAGTGATTCGGGACAAAGTGCACGCCGGAATTGGCGTCTAAATAAAATCGTATCCGCTTTTTCGACGAAAAAAAACAGGCAGCCACCCCAATCTTTAAGTGCTGATCAGCAGCAGGTGAATTTAGGCCTTTAATAAAGGAAGGGAAGCTGGAATTCACGTACGAAACACCCCGATATGTGAAACAATCAGTGGTGTAGCTCAACTAACTAAATAATGAACAACTGCTGAATTAAATATAGGAATGGAAAGGACCAAGACGTAGAAAAGCCCCATAAGGCGACTCCAAAATTCACGCAAGCATTAATCATTTTGATACTGATGAGAACTTTCGAGAACTTTTTGGAAAGCAAATAATTTGGACGAAAGAAAAAATGCGTTGTTGCAGTTTGAGTACAAGAAGGGGCTTTCATTTGTGGACATTTTTGGTAACTTTCCTGCCTATTTCGTTCTCAATCGCGACCAGACGGGGCTGTTTATTTTAATCTCACCGTTTTTTATTAAACGCGTGTTATATTTCATCTTCTCCACCACTGAAGGTCCATATATAGGTGAACGACAGCCGAAAGCGGAGAAATATTGGGGTGCACCGATGATAGATAGTCCTACCTGACATTTAGGGGATGCTTTCACACGAGGCGATGAGAAAATGCATCTCGGCACTGATTTCGCAGATAGAATTGCGCCGAAAATCAAGCCATTCGGCTCAACGTACTTTTGGCATTATTGCTCTTGTTGTTGCCGGATTCACTACAAAATGCAAAATTTTTAAATGTTGTTTAAAGGTGTCAAACGCCTAACTCAGATCTTCAATCAGTCCCAAGCATTTTGCTCGCTCTGATCCTTTTAGGGCAACTCCCTAACAAAATTGAAAAGAAATTCGATATTTCCAAGCTGGAACCTGCTTTCCCTGTCCATTCAAGTCGGCTAATGGTCAGTAATTCGGGTAATGGTAAACGTGCTGGGACAAAAGTTCATGAGTGGACAGTCGCGATGTTAAAAGTCCAGCCAGAGGTCGACATCGGTGGGTCATTTCCTGTTTCCAGCCATTCATTTTCCGGAATTTCCACTTTGATGCCGTGGCGGTGCTTTGAAAGGACGGGATTGGGCACGAGCTGAAATGTGAAGGGTTTTTTCCTCATTTGAATGTCTTGTTTTCGGTCGTAAGTTCGTTTTTATGGCTTGTTTGGAACGTCGAAGCTAGCGATTACCCACGTGTGTGTAACGGTTGTTTAGTACGGTGGAGAAGGGGGTCTTCGAAGTGGGGGTTTCTTCACGAAAAAATCTGAAAAATTCTATCCAACGATGCCAAAACGAATTCTCTGGCACAAATGGTTCTTGAGAAACCTCGAAAAAAGCAGCATCATGTTCAAGTGGATTTTGCAACTCAAAAAAAAATTACGCAAATCTAAAACTTCTTGAAAGCAAGCATTTGTTGAAAAAACTGCGAACATTTCCTTATCGATGGTTCACTTTTTAAAAAGGTCATTTATTTCTCTCTAGAATGATGGACAAATGAGCGTTCTTGCTCATTTTGCCTCCGAGAAATGAGAAAAAACGAGGCGGGAAACATAGAATTTTGGCATAATYTTGCACCGTAGTGTCYGATATTCAAATTTCGCTTYCTGGGTCAAAACTACTCGAATTTCCTCACTCACGTTSTTAMGACTGAAGCGAGTTTTCAATTATCTATTCAACGATGCCAAAACGAATTCTGTGGCTCAAATAACCTCGAAAAAAACAGCATCATGTTCAAGTGGATTTTGCAACTCAAAAAAAATCACGCAAAGCTAAAACTTCTTGAATTCAAGCATTTTTTGAGAAAACTGCCAACMTTTCCTTATCGATGGTTTACTTGCTAAAAAGGCCATTTATTTTTCTCTCGAATGATGTACAAATGAGCGTTCTTGCTCATTTTGCCTCCGAGAAATGAGCAAAAACG
>NW_026018508.1:15342478-15345339 GCF_020466585.1 Dendroctonus ponderosae
AACCCTGAATTTAAAGCTGGATCCGCCCCTGACTAGAAGCTATTTAAAAGCTCGACAAGGAGGGTTCACTTTATGCACGTTCGACGATGTTATATATTTTCAGTTTTAAAGAGCCCAATTTTGCATTTTTGGAGTGACCATCATGAGTGCATTGTTTTCAGGAATGTTGCCATTTATTCAATTTTTTTTGGGCACTTTGCATCAAAATGTTTGTTGTTTTTAAAAAGGCACAATTTTCTCACGTCTTCTACTACCGATCTGAAAAGCACAGAGTTTGGAAGGTTTTTTTGATTTCGGGCACGACACAACAAATACATTATATAAAGGAGTCTTAGTCTTCTAATAATTTCGACTTTGTGTATATTTTCCTGACTGTATTTCAACTTAATTCAAAAGAAATTCCTGTGTTCCAGTCAATTTTATTGTTTACCATTTAAAATATTACAAAAACGTGTTTGTGAACAAAGTAGTAAAACGTTCCTGAAAAAAAATGTTGATAATCTTTTTTAGATGTGAAATTTCCAGTCAAGGGTCTCGAAAAATTTTAAAAAATCAATTATCTCATTAACCGATGAGTTATAACTCGTTTACTCAAAGAGCGGCAACAACTCAATAGCGCAACTCAACACAGTGTTCCCCAGGCCTAATCTAGATCTTCGAATTTTAAAGAGAAAAAAAAAACAAAWCTAATAACTAATAAAATATCGTGGAATTCAAGAAGAGTAGGACTTATAAATAATATCAAAATATACAGGGTGTTTCATTAGTTTCAACAGAAGTCTAACTTTTTTTAGTATATTTGCCTACTTGTGTGACTTGTACTCTACAGATGATTATTTACTCCAAATGTGAAGGTAGAAACAACCATACATACAAACTGATGATGGTGGAGAAAAGCACCGAAACGTTTTTGTAATATTTTAAATGGTAAACAATCAAATTGACTGGAACCCAGGAATTTCTTTTGATTAATTTCGACATCAGATACTTGCGCCATTGAAACTTTGCTGCATTTTATGACTGGAGTCCATCCGCTAAGGATCCAAATTGGATTCCATTTGGGAACAAATTCATTTCATACGATCTAACTGGAATAAACTCCAGTGCAAGTGAAGAAACCGGCCACACATTCATCTAAATCAGCACGCSTTGTAAAAAGTCCCGTGTTCCTCATGAAAGTTTACAAGACAAGTAAAAACCAACCCCATTCGATGTGTCCGGTTACGTTCATTTCTCTTATGTGTSTGCTTGCTGGACCTTTGCCCTTGTTTTGGCACGAGACAGAGCCCTTCCATAACGGGATTAGGTCACTGTTTTGCTCGTCATCTTCGGGGATTGTCCTAATGACTTACATAATGTCTATAAAGAACTTTTTTCGGGGGGATTTTTCTCGGATTCCTATAGACGTGTGTTTCCAATTTTTGTCGGGATATTTTTGGGATAATGCGCTCCCGCCTCTCTAATACTGCTCGTTTCTCTTTTATATAGAGCTCGATCCTAGTTGAGGTATATTATATGTTTTCATAAATTCCTGATGGGCTGCACTCAATATACGTTCGCAGCGAGTGAGTTTGGGAACGAAAATAATCCTGCTTATATACACACGAACGTATTCTGGATGGTTTCGCTCACCAATTATAAGCCCCACATCTAGCTACTATCTTATATTGCACCCTTATGCAAGATAGCTCACACGGGAGGGGTTGATCTGCTTCCATAGATAGATTCCCCCTTTTCCGCATAAGATTTATAATCTTAAAGGGTTGATATTGGCCTAGCCAAAATTGGACCGTATAATATGCATTGTGCATCTACATATGGGAATTTGAATAAATCGTTCGAGCCCCCTGTGAATATCGATAAATAATCTGCTCCGAATCAGACCTGTCGATTTTTGATCGCTGTGAGAAATTCTCTTCTGCTGGATTGAGTGAGATTAAAAGAAAACACCGTCCAACGGATTGGAAGTGTGATTGCAAGCCACTTTTGCCTGTTGAACCAAGGTTTTTTATGGTTACACAACCGAATCTGGACTAATCTAACGGCCAAATGAAAACAGCCACTTCACACCTTTACATCCACAAAACATCCATTTAAAGGTTGTCCGATACTGGTCCAGTTCGGCGGTCTGTTCCACAAAAAGGTATCTAGATCGCAAGCAGGTAATGATTTTTTTTGCGTCCTCACCATTGGCTACTTTATATTTCTTCAGTTACGTTATCTGTCTATCAATCCCAAAGGAGTGTAATGTTATAGTTTTTTATTGTCTTGGGGTGGCCTGTGGCCGATCTAGGGACCAACGGCCAAAATTTGGACCCTTTCAAGCCAGGTAATAAGTTCCGTATAACGATTGCAAAGTCCAGGCTCCAAACGCGCCATTTGGCTCCAGAATGGTCGGTTGTTTGTCGATAATGTGCCTTCGGCGTAAAACGGTTTTTTCTGTTTTTTTAAACCACAAAAAAACGAGTTGAAGGTGCAAATTAACTGAGCAAAAGGCCTATTTTCTATCGTTTCCGAACTTAATAATGACAACAAAAGGGAACAGAGAAGAAAAAACATAGTTCATGGACCTCTTATATTCCCACTTATAATAAAGGTTTTGTACATACTTTCCTGACTGTGTTTCAATTCCAAATCAAAATTAATTCCTGGGTTTCAGTCATTTGTTGTTTCTATTTATCAATTAAAATACGTTTTGATGTATTTTTCCATCATCATCAGTTTTTCTAAAATAACAGATAGTAAAAAAAAATTTTCATTAATTTAAAAAACAATCACAGTTCGTCAACAGCCTCATCATACCACACACTAAAATACATCACAATTGCAACACTTTAAAACATTCTAAAATTAATTAGGCC
>NW_026018508.1:15345473-15350843 GCF_020466585.1 Dendroctonus ponderosae
TTTAAAACATTCTAAAATTAATTAGGCCTAACAGGTGATTAGTCAGGACAATCAAATTTGGGAAGAGACTAGAATTCTTTGTTCAGATACTTAAATGTTTTTACTTACATGTGAAGCGTTGTTGCTGCTTTAAGCCTTGGCATACATTTGGAGTATTAATTTTGTCCATTTTCGACACAAAGCGAATAAAATACTGTTTATATTGATTTCTTTTACTTTCAGCTATTTTTCTTTGCGTTCTGAGAATATTATTTTTGGTTTGCAAAATTCTTCAATATACCGGGTGTTAGTTAATATTCTATATTTATTTCATTTAATTAATGTATGATATACTGAGCTAAGATTGTCGGTTCCGATCTGAAATTCATAGCATCGTTATGTTTTTTAATCTGTATCATTTCATGGACTCTTCTCTTATTATAATTACTCTCGTTAATCAGTATTTTTGTGTTATCAAACTCAAAATTATGCAACTTCTGTTGTGCATGCTGTGCTAATGCTGTACCATTTTCGTTATTTTTTCTTAGCCTATACTTATGTTCGTATTAATATACTATAATCTAATTAATTGTTAGGTCTAGAAAGTTTATAGAATTTCCTTTATCTTCTTCGAGAGTAAACTTTAGGGTGTCATGAAGGCATTAAACTTATCTAGTATATATTGAATTTTGTCTTTTGGGAGGAACATTATGCAGTCATCCACATATCGTTTATAATTACACATGTAAGTAAAAATATTTAAGTATCTGAACAAAGAATTCTAGTCTCTTCCCAAATTTGGTTGTCCTGACTAATCACCTGTTAAGCCTAATTAATTTTAGAATGTTTTAAAGTGTTGCAATTGTGATGTATTTTAGTGTGTGATATGATGAGGCTGTTGACGAACTGTGACTGTTTTTTAAATTAATGAATTTTTTTTAAGTATCTGTTATTTTAGAAAAACTGATGATGTTGGAAAAAGACCCCGAAACGTATTTTAATTGATAAATAGAAACAATTAATGACTGAAGCCCAGGAATTAATTTTGATTTGGAATAAAGGTTTTGTCATTATCAAAAGAGATAGACTTTCCTAGCCATTCCTTGAAGCTAATGGGTTTTTCGGGCTTTTAGGCCGTCGTTCGGTAGAATTTCTTCATGACGTTTCGCAAGCACGAGTGGCTTGCATCTTCAGAAGTGGTTTGCTTCAACGCACTGTAAGTGTTCAAGAAACGTCAGGAAGAAATTCTACCGAACGACGGCCTTAAAACCCGAAAAAACCATTAGTTGCGGTTTTGTCATCGTCTTCAGCTTCGAAATACATTATTTGTATTTTGTTTCTTCCAGTTCAGGTTTGGAAACTTTCAATTATTTGACTGCCTTTTTCCGCAATTTGTCATCTGGTCCCCTTTTATCGCTTATCAACTTGTTTTGTTTAAAATTACGACATCGTTTAGAGCACTTACTTATCGGAGTGACTTTAATTTAATTATGCAAATCTCTGTTTCTTAACATTTCCAATATTTTCTTTTGGGTGCGTATGCTTTTCTTATCTGTCAGCTCGTTTACTTCTCTGCAGAATTCTGGTTTACGTTGTAACTCACCGTGCTTTAGTTCAGCAGCTTCGACAAATTTTGTTTCGCCTTCCAAACCATCAACTTTGTATGTTTTCTTGTGTTCTTTTTTGCGTTAATTGTTGCTTCGTTCACAATTTATTTTAGTTCATGATGACTCTACGGTATATTCGTTTCAATAGTTTGCAATAGTAGCGCGCAAAATCATGGTTTATTTTTGAAATTGTCGCAATTTCGATTCTATTTGTAGTGACATTTTTGGTGAAGATTTATTGTTACCTAGCTGTATTTCATCACACTAATTTGTCTCCTGTTTGCTTCAATTCTCCTGTTTTGAAGCATTTGTCTTTTTCGGTTGTCTCCGTGTTTCCAGTTCATCTTTCCGGTGTTTTCGCTCATGATTCTTTTGTTAACGTTCACCGACTCGATTCCCAATGTGCTTTATTAGAATAGGATTTTGCCGATTTATTTGCAAACAAATTAGCCTCCTCATTGGTGAATCAAACAAAATCAAACAACATCAAACTCGTGTACAGGTTGTAGGCAAAAAGTAATTCGCAATCGATTTTCCAATAGAACGTTTCATTTGATTTGAGCAGATAATCTACTGGTGGGTAATTTACAAGCTATAGAATGCAAAAACACATAGATTAGAAACCCCGGGTCGGAGCCCTGCACCTTTCCGAAATGGGCCTGTCATAGGGTGCATCCAGTGCATTCAGTCAACAATGATGGATGCTCGAATCGCCCTGAGAAACCTGGCGAAAATCCTTGTTTCTTCGTTGCGACCCCCTAATGCCCTATTGTTTGCCATCTTTGAAGTTCTTCAGTTACAGAAGTACGGCACAAGATGAATGGCACATTTTTATTTTTCGCTTGGGCTTAATGATCACGAACGAATCGATGTCAGCGTTTTTAGCAAAACTGACAACTTGAATTGAAATACGACTGTTTCTGCATTAGGCTTTTTGGACAAAAAATGTATTAATTGGTGATCCATTCGATTCGAAAGTTTTCAGTTCTTTGTAGAGCTCGAAGCACTCAATTAGGTCAGATTGTTTCAATTGTATTCACTCTTGTGCTGATTTTAGCCGTTATTTTCTTCGAATTTGCCTTCTTATACATCCTCAACTATTCTCAACGAACCTCTGCGTGTGAGTCGCTTCATCCCAATGTTCATCCCTTTTTTTCTTCTTTGGATGCGTCCAATAATCTCTTTATTTGGGAGGAGCTTTCACCCTTTAAGGGCGTTTAACGGTAACCCATTTACATAAATATTCCTAGGTATATAATACAAGGGGATTCGAAATTGGTCATTCCTCTAGAGATATTGTCTGAGAGTATGTCCACAGGACGAAAATAACAACATTCTCACACACAAAAAAGTGAGATTCTACTTTACGCTCTTGTGCCGCTAAGCAATCTATTAAATTTTCCTTGTTCTCCATCGGTTTTGAATTAAATTTAAAAAACGTAGATTTCTTTCCAATTGGGCTCTACAAAAAAGTTTCGACTTTCAGTCATTTACATAGAATTTTCAAGAATTGTAAAAAACCGCGTTTGGTTTTTGCACTTTGTAGTTTAGCATTCTTCTGCAACTCAAACAGTTAGTAAGCGAGTTTTGAATGCGTTTTGTGATGCAATGGTTCTTCTATTAGTGGACAAAGTTTCTATTTTCAGTCATAATCAGGACATTTTTCAGAAATTTTCAAAATTGCATTTGGTTTACAAATTTTTTTAGCTGCCCGGAGTTTGGCATTTATTGAATCAGGTACTAACAAGTGAGAGAGGAAGTTTTGTATGTGTTTTTGTGGAAAAATATTAGTTCTACCAGTTGGGAATGTTTCCACTTTTACTCATCTTCGGGCAATTTTCAAGAATTTTTCAAAACCGCATCTGTTTTTCGTGAAAGTTTTGCAGTTTGCAGGCCAAAGTTGAGCATTTATTTCCTTTGTAGCTTGCAAAGCCAACAAATCAATGTTGGATGCATTTTGTGGTTCAAATCCGCTTCTATTAGTGTAAAAAGTGTCAATTTTCAGTTATCATCGGGAAAGTTTTGAGAAATTTCCAAAGTTTTATTTGGTTTCCGAGTCGATTTTTGCTGGCCAGAATTCGGCATTTAGCGATTCAGATCCTAACAATGTGAGACGCGTTTGACTGTATTTTGTAGGGCAACGTCTGTTCTACATGTGGGAAATGTTTCGATTTCTAGTCATCATCAGGCAATTTTCGCAGGCCGGAGATTGACATTTATTTCCTTTAAAACTTACAAAGTCACAAAGTCAAAGTTGGATGCGTTTTTCAGTGCAATGCCATTTCCATAGGGGACGAAGTTTCGATTTTAAGTCCTCATCAGACAATTTTTGACAGTTTTTCAAAATTGTGTACTTTTCGGGGATTTTTCAGGTCATTTATTTTGTCAGTTACTTGCAAAGTGAGAGAGTCACTCTTGTAGGGTAATGTCTGCTTTATGGCTGGCAGACGTTTCGCTTGTGCTTCATCCTCAGAGAATTTTCAGGAAATTCTTTATTTGGCATTTTTTAATGCAGGCTGGAGTTGAGTTAGCGAGTGACTTTTGTAGGAACTTTTTGGAGGGTAGTCGATTTTATTAGAGGCAAAAGTGTCGATTTTAAAACATCATCAGGCATTTTTTCAGATTTTTATACTTTTTTCAACACGCAATTTTTTTAGAAACAGCGAAATTACAAATATGTATACACTTTTGCGTGAATCTGGTGCGTTCTAAAGGTAGAAAAGTTTTCGATTTTGATTAATTCTCAGGTAATTTTTGGGCAGTTTTTGAATGAGCTTCTGTTTTTTGAAGTTGCTGTTTCACGGTCAGGTTTGTGATTTATTTTCGCAATGAAAATGAAATCTATTACGAAAAAATTGGATCTGTTTCGGCGCTACTGCATTCATTATGGCTTCAGTCGCTGTTCAATTGCACTTTCTTCGACATATTCACTGAGAAGAATCAACTATGTTGTGAGAAAAACAGCAACTGTGTTTTCCGGAAAAAAGTTGCTAAACAAATGACACAACTTTGGGAATAAAATCCTTAAATCTGTCCCTTTAAAGCGAGCGAACCCTTCAGCGGCCAGGCATTATTTTCCCTGAAGGTAACTAAATCCGAACTAATTGCCCTTATCGAAGTTAGGGGTGCCTTTCTCTATGCATTTAATGACTGCTGCACTCAGCAAATCAGATCCGAAATCATCTCCGCATTGAAAAATGAACGTTACCGTACGGGACAATGGACGGCGATGAAAAGACGCATTTGAATGCATTCGGTTGCGGCTATTGGCTTCTCAATTTTTGGGCTTTGTGTCCCGATATTGTCTTACATTCGCTTGTGGATGGAAACGTAATCCGCCTAATGGAAACTGAGCACTATTTCTTCAAAAAGTCTCAGTTTTCGATGGAAAAATCAGCGGGGGCAAAGCGGTTGCGTGCTAGTTAAGAAAGCCGAATAGATAGTCCAATTCGGATGCGGTCCGACTTTTCGGCGGAACCCCGAGTAAATTTGCTGTATAATTAAATTGTCATCGCTAATCCGACGTCATGGGTCATACATCACGTGACCGCATGTCAAGGCCCATTTGGACACCGTCATTAATTTGCCAAACACCAAAACACTCTCCCCCTCTTTGGCACGAGGCTCCAACCAGGCGCTCTTCAAATGGTCACTTTAAAAGGAAAGTTCGGCCAAACTTGTGCTTGATTAATCAGATGTTTGATCCCACACTATTTGGTTATAGATATCTAGTGTTTGCCCATGTATTCAACACTGTTTTATGCAGTGGAGAAGAAGCACAAGA
>NW_026018508.1:15351842-15363017 GCF_020466585.1 Dendroctonus ponderosae
AAACATGAAATTTTGGAATAATCTTGAACCAAAGTGTCTGATATTCAAATTTCGCTTTCTGGGTCAAAACTACTCGAATTTCCTCGCTCACGTTGTTACGACTGAATCGACTTTTCAGTTCTCTATCCAACGATGCCAAAACGAATTCTGTGGCTCGAATGGTTGGAAACTGCAACATTTCCTTATCGATGGTTCACTTTTCTAAAAAGGCCATTTAGTTCCCTTGGAATGATGTAAAAGAAGCGTTCTTGCTCATTTTGCTTCCGAGAAACATGCAAAATGGGACGAAAAACATGAAATTTTGCATTAATCTTACGCCACCCTTGCACAAAACGACGATAATTTTTCTAATTTCATAGACAAGAGAAGACTGTATTTTTTCTAGATAACCGCCCCCCCCCTTGAATTTAAAGCTGGACCCGCCACTGATAGTGACTTTGTTCTTTGAACAGCTAATCGAAGGTTTTTCGTCAGCTTGTGGTCGTTTATTTCGTTCGCTTCGTGCAATTGAAGATTGGCCGATTTGAATCTGAAACACCAGATTAATGGTCTTACCTCGAAAATACATGGAATTAAATTCATGGATGCCGCCTCCTCCTCCGCCGCCTCCTGCTGCTGCTGCGTCTCCCTCTACTGGACCTGGAAAGTTTCCGCATTATAGCGTAATGGATTTACGAGGAAGGCAATTGTCAACGTTAAACAGCTTTCGACCCGGAGATAAATGCGATGCACAATAGTTTGGGAATAAATTAAGCTGGCTGCACAGTGCGCGGGCACTTGTGTACCTGTTATTCCACACCAGTGCACTTTAAGACATGGGGGTGTTGGAGATGGTCCGCTGGCCACCCCTTTGGTTTATGTTTGCTCAAGCCAACAGTGATTAACTATATGCACCTCTCGCCACGGCCATTCTATCAGTTCTGCTCGCTTCATCTACTTCTAGTTCTTCTAGCGGTTTGCGTTCGCCAGAAGGTTTCTTCTCTCTGAGAGGTTTCAACCACCTCCATGGCCCAAAATCAACCATCATTATTTCTAGCGAGCTTTTTGATGTTTCCTCAGTTCGAGCTGGTGAAACCAGAATTCTTTTTGCCCTGCAGTTGATTAACATTCCCCACCTCCGCTTGCATGGAAGCTAGATCGCTTCTATTTGTTAAGCAAATGCCCGTGGTGGATAAATTAAATTTGGCTGTTGTCCGAGGAGGTTAAGTCGGAGCATGCAAATCGGTCGGTCCCATAAATTAATTACACTGAATAGGACAATTCCCGTTAACGAACTCCTCCTGAGGGCCGTTGACTGTTTGCCGCTCCTGCGATTCTCTCCTGGCACGATTTATTGTTGGCATTGTCCATACCAGACGTGAAAAAGTTTAAATTTGCGCTGGTCCGGAAGATCTGGCGCTGTTTAGACTTTCATATACCTAACTTGGATTAGAGTATAAAATTGTGCCAGTTTTGCAAATTGCTTCACGAACGAACAATGTGGCAAACGGCTATTCTGGCTGGATGGTTAATTAACAAGAACTCCAATAGTTTGTTTTCCGTCATTGGTAATTTCGAATGCTTGTTGTACCAATTAGCTTCAGCAAATGTGCCCATTTAAGCATGAAATAAGAAATCGATCCAAATCCTACTCACACTACTGACCTCGTCTGGTCTTGAGCTAATTAAAAACATTTCAGTGAGTGAAAAAATTCGCTTAACTGGCTTAACTTATCTTAAAGGAACACAGACGTCGGCTTGTTCCCATTTAGTGTTTTCCTGCAGAAGTTCCACTCTGCTTCCTTGAAAAGGATGCGATTGGACTATTTTTGGTTGAACTTAAACTGTTTATTGGCCTCATTCTTTCTCCATATGTGTGTGTGTGTGTGAAGGAAATCGAGAGTTGTTCGCGGTCAAGGCCACTCTCGGTGAAGTGCAAGGCCATCGACGCTTCCAAGGCCGCGACGCGATTCCGCGGCCTGCAAAAGAACAAACGGGATGAAAGTTGCGCTTTTCTTTGTCGGTTCGTTTATGTCGATAAGTAGAGCATCGCATGATTCGTTTGATGCCGGTTTGATTGGACGATATGAGGTGTATGTTGAGTCAAACGCCTTAGGCAGGTCGCTGATGATGTTTTCTTGCGTATTGATCGAAACTATTCTTAGGAGCTGTCGACTTAATAACAAAAACGGCAATTGAAAGTCGCAAGAAAAACCTACAAAAACCTAAAAACTTGTAACTTTTCCATATTTCTTTTGATCATGAAAGTTGCGCTTTTCTTTGTTGGTTCGCTTATGTCGATAAGTAGAGCATCTGATGATTCGTTTGATGCCGGTTTGATTGGACGATATGAGGTTTATGTTGAGTCAAACTCCTTAGGCAGGTCACTGATGATGTTTTCTTGCGTATTGATCGAAACTTTTCTTAGGAACTGTCGACTTAAGAACAGAAACGGCAATTGAAAGTCGCAAGAAAAACCTACAAAACACTAAAAACGTGTAATTTTTCCATATTTCTTTTCATCATGAAAGTTGCGCTTTTCTTTGTCGGTTCGTTTATGTCGATAAGTAGAGCATCTGATGATTCGTTTGACGCTGGTTTGATTGGACGATATGAGGTGTATGTGGAGTCAAACGCTTTAGGCAGGTCACTGATGATGTTTTCTTGCGTATTGATCGAAACTTTTCTTAGGAGCTGTCGGCTTAATAACAAAAACGGCAATTGAAAGTCGCAAGAAAAACCTACAAAAAACTAAAAACGTGTAACTTTTCCATATTTCTTTTGATCATGGTCGCTAGAGTTATGATATCCTATTTAGCCAACTTCACAAATTCATGATATTCTATTTCGCAGCTAAGCTTAAGGAAATATCTAATTATACTTACGAGGTACATAATGTTCTTTAGTTTCACAGATAGCATGTAAACTCATCAGCATTTAATTAGTATATATTCTCACAAGCCTGTAATAACCAACAGTTGTCTCTTAAAGCTGAAATCCGTATCAATCGAAATTAAAATTGTTTTAAAAACTCCCTTTCCAAGGAAGTGATTTTAACTGGCGCAGTCGGTAGGATTTGTCAACGAAGATCGCGTGTATCGTGTGTATCAAATACGGAAAGACTTGTCAACGAAGAGTCGTGAAAAATTCTTCAAAACGGTCGTCGTGTGAGTATCAAAAACGATCATCGTGTAAGCATCGTGGAAGAATTTTCAAACGGTCGTTTTTTTTAAATTATTTTAGGAGCCGTTTAGGTGCAAGAAATATCACCAGTATTCAATGGAAAATTACACATTTTATACAGTTTTGAATTATGCAGGTTACGAGCCTTCGGATCTAGTAGTTGTTTGGACGAAAAATTGGGAGACCCTGTATGTGACGGTTGGTTTTTGCAAATTTGTCAAAAAATTGCATCTTTTGATAGTTTGGTTTTAAAATACCAAACATCTTTTGAAAATTTGAGTATTCAAATCTCTGTCTATTAAAAAAAACATCTTTTTTTTTAAACAAACCCCGTAAGTTTAAGTTTGAGACTTTTGGCCATCTGGGAATGTTCACACAAGCATTTTTTGCTTGATCAAAGTAAGAAAACGAAATGATTTTTTAAACATTTTTTGAAACAATTGTATAAAAAGCGCTGCCTCCTTTTTCGCTATTTTCAATATTCTTGTACAAAAATCGACTGAAGTAGGGATAGGAGGAAAAAAAGATGTAATTCCAACGTTTTTTTCATCTGTATTGACAAAACTGTACGCTTTCGCCTTAATGTCTTGTACCTCCCCTAATGAAAGTTGTTTGGTACATTTCTAAAACACCCTGTATCCCATACGGTTCAGTCCAAAGTCCCATGAAAAACCGGCGCTTCTTAACGGAAATACCATTCAAGGAAATAAAAATAGCGCCAGGAACTGAAAAAAAATGTAAAAGAAACACAAGTGCCGCTTAGGGCTGAGGCTGGGGTTAAACCTTAGGGTTAAACCGAGAAGTACCTGACCGATGGTCAAAGGGTAGTTCTTCAGGTTACAACCCTTGACTGGCGTTTTACAAGTTTTATGACCTACGGACTTGTTACACATGCATCGTAAATTTGGTAAATTAGAATTTGAATGGTCGAGCGACCTGCCTACCAAATTTGTATAATTTTATTTCGTGTGTTACTGTTGAAAGGGTGGGGCCCTGCCACCGGCAGCCGGTCACTATAAATTAAAACGATCTTTTCATAATGTTCTACTAAATTTATTTTAATGGAGGGATGATTTTTCGAAAAGTAAACGGTCAATTTTATATCAATTTTTTATTGGCCCTACGCGGACCCTTTTCCCTGTTCAGTTTGCGTTTAATAGAAATTTAATAACGGTTTCATGCATTTCTGTCATGTTCTAGTGTTTTATGGGTGTGGATGTTTTGCTTGAGGCGTCGGGGCTTTAGGGGGACTTGAAACTGATACGTCTTTAATAGACGCTCGATTTGCATGCTTTAAGGCAAGCAATCGGCTTGGCCTGAGGGGGCATTGCTTTCCATCAAGAAGCTTACCGATGTATATTGAAATTCGCCAAATTAGGAAACTGTCCAAGAAAAGGCAAAACAGGCAATGAATCATGCATACTTTGCTGGGTGAAAAAACGTGTGAACAGGATGCTGGATGAATGGTTGGATCTTTCCTGGTCGTACGCCTTATTGTCAAGAATTGCCAAAAAATGGCGCGTCTTTATACAAGGTGTAAGAATACATTAACATTACTCTGCTTAGGAACACACAGTTAGTTGCAGCTGTGCATCTTATTCTAAGATTGTAAGATTTTAGACTATTTTAGCTATTTTTTTGACTTTCCTCCTATTATTTTTTTTGTTTTTTATGCAAATACACGAATGAAAAGCCCACTATTTTAAATATGATTTATTTATAATTTAATACTATATGTAACAGTTAGTATATCAATATTATAAATGGTAGACAGTGTATACAAAGTGTTTATTACAAATAAGCACCTCGTCGTAGTTGAAGCCGAACCGTTTCGGATAAAACTGAACAAGAAAAACAATGAATCAACCAAAACCCTGTCGATCTACAACGCCCCGGTTCCGTTTTGAAACTTTAGCAGTTTTTTAAAATAATTTAATTATTATACATGTCTACAATAAGGGTTAGTAAAAAATAAAAAGTTTAAATAAACTTGCTACGTATACGCAATGGCATTGTAGAGATCCTCCAGTATATTATTTATATGCATTCAAATGAACGTACAAATATCCTACAAATACGCTTAAATAAAATGTACAGTTTGTTGCGATTAGTTTATAGGAATAATGAATGTTCGTATCGACCGTCGCGGATTAACCGAAGACAACTATTTACACAAGAAGTATGATTCGCAAAATGGTAATTAATTTAAATCAAGTTGTCGTTTGAACCCTGTAACACCTCAGCGCAGAAGAATATATCAAAAAAGTCACATCTCTACTAATTACGTTAAACAGCTTACCATTTTGATATACCCTTATAAACAAATGTTATTCAACTAATCACTGTAAAAAGTGTTTATAAAATTTATAAAAACACACAAATTTCGCTACGTCTAACCCCTAGAATTTATACCTAGAAGCACCATAAATTGTTTGACATTTCTCATGAAACACTGACTGCTAGAAAACTAATGTATGTACAAAAAACTATAATGGTTTTTTTTTCGAATCATTGAAAGTAACTAGAAAGTCAGCAAAATCACTCGTGTAATAATGGCACATCATTCTTTCTCTACAATTTACTTAATAAATCACAATTTTGCCTGAAAATTATCGTAGGCAGTATTTGTTAGAAAGTCTTAGCCTAGAATCGTCTATCATTGCTGGTAGTGGCAGTACTTTTTAATGTGCAATGAAATATAACTTTCGAAAAAATGTCTCAAATCGCATCAGTTCAACGTGTCGGTGTCAACTTGTAATATGCACTGTTTGTATAGTAATGCATGTAATGGATATAATGGATAGTTATAGGGAAAGACAACAAAGGGCAGTCACATAAAGCTTCAATTCTGCCGATAAATATATATACAGGGAATTGAGACTTGAATCTATTTCCATTTGCAGCCAACCATATCAGACTACCATACGCGTTTTATCGTATGATAATGCTGTTATTGTTGGTCCTATTGTTGACTGGTTTTTATACCTGCTTCTGCTCTTTCCAATGTCTGATTTCTAATGGAAATTTATGACTGATTGGGTTAAAACCAAAAAATTCATTTTTTTTAATATATAGAATTACCTAATTTAAAAACATCAATTAAACAACTAAAACGTGGGCTTCAAAACGCTGGCTATTAAGTTATTCTTTAAGTAACGGTAAAATATTCAATTTACTAGTCGACAACAAAAGTAATTTCCAGCACCAATTTCTCATGTTTGCACCCAAGATCTAACAACACTCTGTATGTATATTTCGCCAGCTTCTAAACGTCCATTAATTAGTATATGGGATATCAAAAGCTTCATTGGTCACGCTAATGGGAAACGTTACAATCGTTCAAAAAATATAACATTCTAGGTGTGACCAGATTTTACGCAACGTCTCTAGTTGCCCCCGAAAAGGTAGAGGAAGGCGACCGACACTCACTTTTTCATTCATGAAGGAACATAGTTGAGAAGATTAAGCAGAGTTTTTTACTCACTAAATTAAATTACTGGTTCGTTCCACTTGGTGCAACGTTGTGCGCAAATAGTTCCTCTACCCCGTCAACCTGTTGGTTGTTAAGATCTGGCACAGCCTTAGTAGGAAAATCAATAGGCTTTAGGTTTGATATGAGATATTTGTTCAAAAGCTATATTATGAAACACAGCATCAGTGCATTTTAGGGGTCGACAGGTGGGTGGTTTCGCTCCGCTTTGGAGGCGGCGGTGGGGGCCGTTTAGAGTTCCGGATGTCGCCCCTCAAATGAACCGGGGAGGAGACGTACTCCACTACTCCATCCGGACTATCCCTGTAGACGTTTTCGTAGAGATTATTCGGCCCGTAGTGCTCCTTGACCCAGTTGGAGACATTGTGCTCCTTGTAGTCGGGCAGCAAAGTGGGCGGGTCCCGGAACCCCAACACTTCATGGGGCGTGGTTTCCGGTTCCAGCTTGCATTTCTGGGCGACCTGCCACTTTTTCCTCATCACCCTCTGCAGGTCTTTTAGGAACTCCTTTGGAGGCTCGACCAGCTTCTTCGGGCTGGAGAGCTTGGTGCTTTCCGACCTCTTTGGCGGATTGGGCTTTTTTGGTAGGGGCGGCACCTCTTGGGGCGTCAAGTTGAAGCTGATCTTTTTACTGCCCTTCTTCGGGCTGGTCGGCTCCTGGAATGCCACTTTCTTTGGCGCCTTGGGCGAATTTCGCACTTCGTACACACTCCCGTAAATGGTGTTGCCCGATGATCCGCTGCTGTTGCTGCTCGATATGCTATTGGAGGAAATCTGCCTGGGCAGCGACACCTGCCGCATTGACGACCTTAAGCCGCTGTTATTGGAAAACGCTGAACCACCAGGAAGCGTGCTCGATTGTCTGTATTGAGGCGGATTAACATATGGAGGAGCCTGGTGGAACCCATTAGTGGCGGTTCCATAGGCGGGCAGGTTTCTGTCGTGGTTCTGGCCATAGATTGGGCTACCTTGGGGAAAAGCGCCCCCGTTCCTGTGGGTGGGGCTGAAGGCGTTGGGCGGGCTGGTTTGAGTGGGGGTACTGCAGTTGGAATTGGGCGGGCTCACGCAGGGTGTGTTCAGTCTCGAATGTGTTGGGGTTTGGTCGGGGGACATCCCCTGGATCGGGGTTCTTTCAGGACTCAGCACATTGGTGGGCGTAGCTGAAGCACTAGAACTTGCGCTTCCTCCGGCTCTTCGCCGCATCGTCCCAGTGTCTTCGCCTGGGGGCGGCGGCAGCGACATCAGACTCAGCTGACTCCCCGTCAGCTCGCTGCCGCTCATCGGGGGCAGGTCGCTGAGATTCGGGGGCGGCGGTAAACTGTCCAGGGACAAATTCGAATTGTAGACCTCAGGGGGCGGAGGAGGTAGTTGGTAGTTCAAGGGCTCGTTGATGGTGTCGCCGTTTGAGTCCGGAGGGGGTGGCAATGATATGATGGAATCCGTCTGAAACAATCGAGTTACTAGTGACGCTTTTGCTGGCAGAGTGGAAACCTGAACCTACCATACTAGACAGCTCCGGGCTGGTAGGCGAAGTGGCCGGACTTCTTAGCGAAGAGGCGCTGGGGGGCCGGTCTCCAAATGGGCTCGATCTATCGCCGAACGGACTCACTCGCTCCCTCACGGGCGTTCCGCAAAGGGGCGTCGAGTTTCCGCTTCTGGTGCCCATCGAGTCCAAAGACCCTCGCGATTTGTATGAGTGCTGTCGCTTCAGGGTGCCAGTGTTGGAGGAATCGTCGTTGGAATTGTTGGATTTTCGCCTGCAACAAACCGTACATTTTTAGAGAGCTCTAGACTTCCCGATCAACCGCCTCTCTCACCTGCTATGCCGTCTTGTCAATGTCCCGGTATTCGTATAAGACACTGGACTGATTGGCAATGTTCCATCGACTTCGTCTCTCGTTTCGCCAACTTCCTTCAGTTGTCTCGTCATATTCGTTAGCGGTAAATTCGGCTTCATTGAAGGTTTTCGTTTGATTGTGCCTATAACATCATTATCATCATAATGATTTCTTTGGATACAGTTACTTCACAGCAGAAGAAATAAAGCTTCAAAGTGTAGGCTTCGCCCAGCTGACGAGAATCGAGCCGATTCTTCCATCCTCTTTGCACTTACCCATTGGAAATTCAGAGTCGAAGGCATTTTCGCAACTGGAAGGGGCTCCATCGGACATGCAGCCGCTCGAACTGGAACTGCTGGCTCTGCTGTGTCGGCCTGAACTGGAACTGGCTTCGCTAGTTGCCGAGTAAATTTCACTTCCAGACGCTGTCCCATAACCAGCTTCACTTCCAGAATATCTGCAACAAATTTATCACATGATCCATTGAAGTTCGAGTAAAAAGAGCCAACAGTTGAATTCGGCAAGTTCTTCACTCACCCTTGGGTTGGAGTTGTGCTGTTAGACTGGATGCTTTGCACTGCGATCGACTGCACCGAGCAGCTTCGAGCATTTGCCAAAATATCCATTTCCTCCTGCGCCAATTCGTCCATTAAAGCCCTGCAAAATTCAACCAATCGTCAACAGTGGAACGGACACCACAACCGGGACATTTACCTGTAGTTGTACATCAGCTGCTTCCCAAACTTAGCAATCCGCATTCCAATAATCCATTTTTCCAGAGTGGCCTGATCTTCGGCGCAGAGGTACTTGATGAACTTGGTCGACTTTGGCTCCTGCAGACGGGGATGTTTGATGGCGAAGCAACAGTCAGTTGGCGCCTTGAACTTCTTCTTCCATCCCACCCCATAGTACACCTGACGATAGATTTTTGCTAAGTTGTAAGGCGAAAAACCACAAAAAAATGCCGTTGTAGTTCGAGCTCTTACCTGGTTGTTGTCGAAGGTAGCCAAACACACCAGGTCTTTGGCGCTTTTGATTTTCTCCTTCGGAAAGTAGTAGAGGCCGGATGCGCGCAGCACAAAGTGGTACTTTTTCCAGCCCTTCTTCGAATCCGCCTTCAAGTAAAGTGGGCCTTCAACCTAGAGAATTCAACATGTTGATTAGAAGTTGAAATCGGTTGATGCTGACAGGTTCAAACCTCTGGCAAGCTCCCATTGGTCGAGGCGAAGAAATCCTCCAGCAGCATATTTCTGGAATGCTCGTCGTAGTCGGAGGAATCTTTGAGGTCTTTGGAAAGAAGAAACTGCTCTGGCTGCACAAAGAGTTTGATTTTATCATGGCGTTCCACAAAGTAGATTTTGTTCTTTGACTCCCGCGTCCACAGAAGGAGATTGTCCACCAGCAGCTCATGGTCTTCATAAAACCGTTCTAAAAAAGGTTTCAATATAGTTGAGGAATTTTCGTTTTCCCCATCTGGTACTCACCCATGTATAAATCAGGCAAATGCTCAACAATGGCCCACTTCGGGTCCATCTTCACATGGTTCTTATCAGCTAAAAGTCGTGTCACGTAAGAGCACAACATCTTCTCATCCACCAAGAGTGACTTGGCACATCCATCAGTAGTAAACACTTTGACGAACAGCTTTTGAATGTTGGCTTCCTTGATTTTTTCCATTGCCATTCGGATCTTTTCCGCCTTTATTCTGGAAGCATCGTCCTGGAGCAAAAACGGCTTGATTAGGTCGATGTTGAAATAGTTGAGCCGCAAAACTTACTTGGTGAATATTCTGCAAGTTGAGGGTTTGAGGTTTGGCGCCGCTTCCGCCGCTGCTCGCTGACGATTCGCTGGAAAGCATCGAAACCGTATCGCTGAATGCCGAATCGTTATCCGGCGATTCTGTCCGGCCACTTTCATTTTTTCCCCCTAGGATAGAATCGTCGCTCAATCCTCTGGAAGCTTCGGAGGATGATCTGCTGTGTGTTCTGGATTCGTGAAGTGAAAGCTTCTGCACATCTGGAAGTGGAAAATAAGATAAGAGGAGAGGAAAAAGTACTGGAGAAGCAACTAAATAGCGCTGAATGCACCATGAACTATAGCGGGGTGTAAACACAAACATTATTTTCGGCTAAGTTCAAGATCCTGCACGGTCACACCTAATGTGCACGATCCGAAATAGATTCCAGAATTACGTCGCGTTTCTTTGGCTGTTTAGCCAACAACTTGGAAGTCGAGAAAGCTGCGGCAACTAGTTGAAACTTGCAAAGAACATTAGCATTTTTTAAAGCAATAATTAGAGGTTGTGGAACATTTCCAGATACTATTAAATTATCGGCATATTTCCTAGTGCCCTGAAAGTTCCGAAGGAATTTCCATTTTGCAGTTAGATTGCCAAGTTTTCCTCCATTTTCACCAAGGGCGGATCCAGGGGGGGGGTCATGGGGGTCATGGGGATTTTGCCACTTAAAAAAACCACGCAAATCTAAAACTAACTGAACTCAAGCATTTATTGAGAAAACTGCCAACATTTTCTGATCGATGGTTCACTTGCTAAAAAGGCCATTTATTTCTCTCTAGAATAACGTACAAGTGAGCGTTCTTGCTCATTTTGCCTCCGAGAAATGAGCAAAAACGGGACGGAAAACATGGAATTTTGGCATAATCTTGCACCGAAGTGTCTGATATT
>NW_026018508.1:15364016-15365941 GCF_020466585.1 Dendroctonus ponderosae
CTTGGCATGCATTTTTGCGTGCCAAAAAATGCATGCCAAGGCTTAAAGCAGCAACAACGCTACACATAAAAACTGATGATGGTGGAAAAATACACTGAAACGTATTTTGATTGATAAATAAAGACAATCAATGACTGAAACCCAGGAATGAATTTGATTTGAAATTGAAACACAGTCAGGAAATTATATACAATTCATATACAGTACAAAATTGCGCAAATCTTATAAAACATTGCTAAATGAAAAGCGTACAGGAAATCGCACGCCCTAACACATTCCGCTTTTATTGCTCACAAGTGTAATTATATCCGAGTGTAACCACCCAGTTCCTTGGGGATATTAGGGCGAAATACACCCTAAACCCAGCCTTCCTTTTTATAGACTCGAGCGACAAAAAATAGGTTAAGGGCACAGTTGTAATAAAGAAAAATTGCGGAGCAAAATCGGCTTTTAGTTTCGTCGTAAAACCAAGCACGCAGCAAATATCAATGAATGGAATACTAAAGTCGTGACGTTTTTATGCGTATTTTCGTATATATTTACTCAAAAATTACTTGCTTTAAAAAAAATGCTGTTTATTGTTGAAATTAGCAATCATTTCTCTTGTATGCAGGAAGGATGTTTTCTCTTCTTGAATATTAAAGCCATTAAAGTTAAAGCGAATTATCAGTCCTTTAAGCCCAAGATATTCAACATTTATAACACCTTACTGACCGGATAAAAGTCAATAATTAAATTATGCAGATAAAGGGAGTTTGACGAAATGAAATTCCCAGATTGCCAAACAATCCGCAAACATCACGCAAATGTGCGATATACACGAGGTCAAGTTGAGCTTTTGAAGCTCCTAACGCGTTCTAATCATTAAACCAGTAAAAAACCAAAAAATATTTACTAAACCCAGACGCATGGTCAAAACGTTTGCAAATTAGTCCTCATATGAACACACAGAACAATCAGGAACAAAGATCGGCTTCGTTGCAGTGCACAAAAAAACTAAAAGATCGTCATTGTAAATTTGCCAATAAATCCCGAATTGCAATTACTGCACAGCAAGTTGGGCAATTAATTAAACCTTTCGTCCGGTTGAAAAATGAGTTAATTAATTTGCCGGTTTTTCAGTTTTGGAGCGCAAAAACGCTTTTAATGCACGGATCCGGGCGCGGGATCGAGAAAACCGACGTTCCGGAACTGCCGGAACGCTGGAAAATTATATTTCAGAACGTCAGTCTTTTGTCGCTTAATGATGTCGAGTTGTGAATAAAGCCGACCATATATTTTGCCATTTTAATGATGGCAAAGAAACGCTCAAGGGCTTTGCCGGTATAGAAAATTGACACGTTTTCCAATCATTTGAAAAATGGCCCTTATCGCCACATTTCCATGAAATTCAATCCACAATGGAACGAAATGTAATTAAACGAGAAGTAGCGGGTTTTTAACCAACTCTCTCGATTTCTAGTATTTTTCTCAAAAGGGGGTGATTTATTCTCAAAGGCTTACATGTTGCCCCCTTTCAATATGTCACCATTGGCCCTAAAATCCTTTCAAATCCCCATAGAGAGCGCGATTTCCCCAGCAGAAGCACCTCAAATAAAACACAATAGAACAAACAGGAGGATGATTATCTCACCTGATTTAGGCCAAACGTAATGCCCAGATTTGCTGCTCCGATGCCTCGTTCCTGTCGGCTTTAAATTACGAGTTTGACACTTCATTTACCGTTTTCCTAATGCGGTAATCCCGAAATTATCCCGAATTTGGACCCGAACAGAACGAACGATATTTAATTAGAGGGCAGCTATTGTTCTTCTGCTGGGCTTGGATAGTTCCTCATAGAAACCAGCAGAGGACACAAAGTGCTTAATAGTTGAAACACAAAAAATATATTCTGATCAATTATGAATAAGTGATTCTTCAAACTA
>NW_026018508.1:15366736-15369714 GCF_020466585.1 Dendroctonus ponderosae
CTTGCAATATTTAAGTTTTAACTTAACAAAGCATCTAATTTATTGCAAATTTAAGAGCGAAAGCCGATGAGAAAAAGCGCCGAATGCTTAAAAGGGAAAATTTATCTGCCTCCATGTTACCCTTCTCTGAAAACACCGCAAAACATACCCATTTCCTGACACATATTTACTGCTACTCATTTAATCGATTAGCCGAAGAAAGATGGAACTGTACCGAAAGGCGTAGGTCAAGTAAGCGGTTTCAATTTATTAAATGAATCCGGCCATTAGACCCTCATCGGCCTCGTTCCGATAGAAAAAACACTGACAACCGAAACAAAACACTCTATTAATCCGGCCTAATTTTCCGTCCACTATTTTTGGGAATGTTTTAGCGTTGATGGAGTCGCACACTCTGCACATTTACCCAAACGAAATGTAATCCGGCTGCTAATGCAGTTTCATAAGTTTCCTGTCGAATTTTCGTTCCCTTCACTTCCTGCAGGACCGTCACGTGTCACTTACAAAGACGATTTTACTACTAAACCGGAAGCAATTTACACTGAAAGACATGGGAGTGGATGAGGCAAAGTACCATACGAAATGGCCTCACTCAAAATAGAATCATCATCTTGATCACGATTCTTCACCTTCTGTTTGAGCTGTTTGAACAATGAACAGGCGTCAACATTTAAAAGGTGCTGCATCTGCATGCAACACTTTGAAGATGCTAGCCATGCGTGTCAGCGAAACATCAGAATCAAATTCCTACTTACGCGGGGGCTGTAAAACGCGAAAAATCACCGAATTTTAAACAATATGGGCATATTTAACGGCAAGATGAAAGGGTTTAATTAACATTTCCTGGTGCTTTTGATACGAACTAGAATCTCATTAAGCTACATTAATGTACCTTAACTTTATTACTGCAGCCTACGGCGAGTATTTTGCTACTCGTATTTTGCGTTGCTTAACAAGGCTTAAAAGCCCAATTTTCCCCATTTACGAATTTAAGCTTCCGCTAATATTTCGCTAGAGGAATTTGCAAGAATTATGAACTTTCGGTGGTTCCACTCAACGCGACCCCGGCGAGTGATTACATCTATTTAAGCATTACTAGCTTCGGATGTTTCAGAAACTGTTTATGAAAAGGTGATTTATCACTAATGCCCATCCAAAATTCGTTTAAAACTTCTCCGGCAGGGTAAAACCCTTTCTAAATTACCCCCATTTCCAACCGATTTGAATATTCTGAATGCCACATGAGAAATGTGCCAAGAGAAGAGCAAAACCGTCCTCATAATTCCTTTAGCATTCATTTAAACGCGAAGCGACTGAAACTCGCTCCAACAATAATTAGCAAAGTGAAACTTGTTGTTGCCAGCAAAGTTGCCCGGCAAACGGATTAATTTTGCGAGCTTCCCCGAAACAACATTCAATTCAATAAAGTTCTTCTAAACACTTTGAATACATTAAATTGGGTATCCAAAAGATGTGGGTCAAAGTGTCGAAACGGTGAAGGATCGCAAAGCCAAAGAAGGGTGGAAGTTCTTAACTTTTGGCCTAATCTATTTAGCAGTTTCGACGCGTTTAGGCGCTAAAAAAACATCTGTTTTCTTTGTTGGGGAACTTTGGGGCATCAATCTGGATTGTGATGGTACGGAGATTTATTGTTTTCTAGTCACAATGTTCAACTAACTGCGTTATCTTAATATTTTAGAAGTTTAACACGAAATGCATAGCAACTCAATAACAAAAGAACCAACCAAAAATATCGATCAACTAATCCTTAAAGCTGAGAAAGTTGTCTGCATATAGAAAAAAGCGACAAGCCCATTTCGACTAATTGAAAATATGCATATTAAAAGAGAAGCAGGCTGCTATCAGCATCGAAAGAGCCCATACCATATCATTTGCATAAACTGGAACTAAATCCTTATATGCACTGATAAATCAATTAAAGGAAATTTTCAAGTAGCCGTACAACCACTCACGATATCTCTCAGTTTAAACGAGTTTCCTGCAGCAAGCCTGCCTTATCACTTGGAAATGTATCCTTCATCTAAAAAATCGAGCATGTACAGGCAGGCATACCTATCTAGTCCATCCATTAAAGTGTTTTGTTATCGGCCAGATCGATAATTTGGTTTATTTTCGATCAGAAGACAGCATTTCCTATCGGAGAATCTACTGACTGACGGTAGTTACTATTAGAGATATTAATTATACGCAAAGCCTTTTTTCTCTTTTTTCGCCTTTGAACTGCTCAGATTAATTGGCCGATGAATTATCGCTTTAACGGAATCCTCCTCTTGGATAGTGGAACTTTCACTTGATTGTGAAAAAGAGACACTCCATATGTCGGCAAACGGATCCCTCCGGGTACGAAATGAGAGTTATAGAACGGCCTATAAAGGCACTAACTTCCAATGAAAACAACACACAACTTCGGAAGGCCTAGTTTACTTAGCGTCCCAACACGATAAAAATACCGCAGAAGTTCAATTGGGGGGCGTTTGGAGTGTCTGGCGGTTTAGGACGCAAAAAGTTGTGCTAGAAAATGCACGAAAATCCTCCGATCTGTTTGATTTCCTGCGTGTTTTCCTACCTACATCGGACAATGTTTGATGTTTGAAGTCGAAGTTGTGACAATGCAAGAAACTCTTTCACTGGTAGCGAACAACATGCGGGAAATCAGACAGATGGGAAAATGTTCAAGCTTTTTCTGGTACAACTTCGACTCGGAAAAACACGGTGGAAATCAGATGAAGATAAAGATTTTCAATCAGTGTCGAGCCCAAAGGGCTCGGCACAATAACTACATTATACATTGTTTGTTATCGAAGTTGTTTGGGAGCTGATTGGGCAACTGAATTATAGATTAAATCAATCAAAATCAATTTATGGGTTTCAGTCATTTATTGTCTATTTATCAATTAAAATACGTTTCGGTGTTTTCCACCATCATCAGTTTCTATGTGTAGCGTTGTTGCTACTTT
>NW_026018508.1:15369764-15371618 GCF_020466585.1 Dendroctonus ponderosae
GTAGCAACAACGCTACACATAGAAACTGATGATGGTGGAAAACACCGAAACGTATTTTAATTGATAAATAGACAATAAATGACTGAAGCCCAGGAATTGAAACACAGTCAGGAAAGTATGTACAATGAAAGATTAAATAAACTTAGATGTTTTCTTTGAAATTTTGTCAATGTCGTGCCTGTGCCCCATTTTTATAAAAGTGAAATTGATGAGTTTGTTATTGTGAGTGCAAGTTCGGAAATTTTTCTCGCTAAAACTATTGTAGTTCCCGCGGTAAACCGCAAATTTAGTTGCTTGAAAGACTAGAAGCTTTTGCTCCAACAGGAGAAAAGTTGCGCACGTTCATTGGAGCGGTTGTTGGTTGAAGACGCAGGCCGAAAAAAGTGTTTGATGTAGAAGTTCTGCTGGAAAAGTATCCTCTGTTTGATTCCCCACGCGTTGTTTTCCTACTTGCATCAGGCAATGTTTAGGAAATTAGACAACAACATTTTCTTGCATTTGCTGGCAAAACTTCCAGTTCAAACATTGCCTGATGTAGGTAGGAAAACAACGCTCTGGAAATCAGATGGAGATGAAGATTTTCTGGTGTTCCAATCCGTGTCGCGCCCAAAGGGCTCGACAGAATATCTAGATTATACACTGTTTGATATCGAAGTTGCTTGGAACAGCAAAATGAATTATACACAGATGACTGTAATAGTTAGGAAATCTTGCTCGTTAAACCGTAGAAGTCTCGCAGTTCTTACCTGATAAGCGCAGCTTTCATTGCTTTGCGTCCGTAGCTTTTGATCGGTAATTTCCCAATGAAAATTTTATAATTCTATTGAGTGAAGTAATGCGATAACAAAGGCAACGATGAAAGCGATAAGCCAGAAGCGAGCACAACGACCTTTCCTACTCTACAGGCCCGTAAGCATGCCCCCCAATCACTTCAACCTACCTGTTTGCTGCCAAATTTCCAGTTTTTGAACATTACCCGAGGTTTTCCCCAGAGAAGAAAAACCAATGATTCCCGATTAACTCGTTCGAATTGCACTTAATTGAATTACAGAGTGCACATGTGCACTCGATGTCGTAGTACGCACATGTCGTCTATTGTCTGGCTGAATAAACCCACAGCAGGAATGCAGCTGAACTGCAACCGATACTGAAGGTGAAAACCCGGCGAAAATCCCGCAAATTCCAAAGGAAAATCAACTAACTGGCCGGTATGGAGCGATGGAAAATTGACAAAACGGATATCGCGAAAGCCGGCAGGATGGTGTCAGTGGACGGATCGGATTTGCAGCAAAACAGGACAGAATCTTTCCGCGAGTGACGTCACACTGCCCGGGATCCTGCTGCCTCGTATTCCTGCTTTCGCTGGTGCGTTTCCTGTAGGAAGACATCCAGTCGGGCCGGATCGGAACAGATCGGCGCCTCCATGAGGTTGGAGCATGGAGTACACACTCACTAACAATAGTCCCACTACTTTTCCAACTCACTTTTGTTTTCAAATATTTAGTATTTAAAATAAAGCCAACCCAGTAAAAAATCGCCCCTAACTGTTTGCGCCTGGGTTTTCCAAAACCGCAAGATGATTAAATGAGGTTTGTCCTCCCACACTCTTAAAACCTTCTAGAAGAAACCTTTAATAAAATCCCTCTAAATCATCTTTCCTGGCTCATTAGCTGCACTGCCCTGCTAAGACAGGAAGTCGTATCTGCAAAACCCAAGTTTTCAGATATTAAGCAATTTGTAAATTGTGACATGCCATCTTCGCTTATTTGCAAAACTGTTCTTTTTTAAGATCTCAACGTGGACTTCACGTTAATAAACTTACACAAAAAATCTTAAGATTGTAAATTTCGGGAT
>NW_026018508.1:15372617-15375846 GCF_020466585.1 Dendroctonus ponderosae
AAAGATGATACGAATTCCAGACCTTGTCTGAGAGGTAAAGCAAACTCTGTTATACCAGTATACCGCATAAGCTGAAAAAGTGAAAAATTGCATATACGACTTCTTGTCTTAGCAGGGCAGTACAGCTCTGGGAACTCGACGGTTCAACCAGAGATTGTAAAACGTGGCAACCGCAGAAGCCGAAAGTCCAGAAAAAGCAGCAAAAAGCGTGAAGTACAAAGGAGGAGATTTTTCCCGCACTAACGAGGAAATTTGTCTGACATACTACCTAGATTTATGCCAGAAATTGCATAAATTCCCCTCTCTTGCAGCAACACAGAAAAAACAGTTGCAAAATACATCAGCTGCACGGGATTTAGCCGACGAAAATGTCCAAGTTAGTAGTCAGGGCACGACATTTTCCGGCCAAAAGCGGCCAATTATCTTTCGTTTCGCTTCTCATTAATCCGAAGAAAATTGAAAAGTTGCTTTCCACATCCAGCTCTCGACGATCCGGTTACACGAAGGAAATTAATTGGGTTTTATTAAACGGGCATAAATCAAGCAAAAATTTATGAATCGTCAACACCTGGCACATGGATAGAGCGGGAAACTGCATCAACCAACTGAGGAAATGCCGGAAATGGCAGTCAAATAAACCCGGAGTTTATGCGTGTATTTATTTAAAACAAATTGAGCTGTTATTGCTCAAGCAGGAAATTGTGAGAGAAAGAATAGACGAAAATTGTGTTCATTTGCCAATGAGCAAAGCGGCTTTTTCAATTCTAAACCGATAAAAACCTGATTCTGAGTTACAGAGTGAAGAGTTGCAATAAATTCCTCTAGAGACTTAAAAAAAGGTGAAATCCGTTATTTGAAACCGGAAACAATGCAAAGTTTTAATGGTGCTGACGATCATTAAAGGCAAAGTTCAGGAAGCACGACAAACAACAAATCCCGAGCTGAATTTCGCTGATAAAGCCCAACTTTCCAGGGACTATTTAGCGCAATTATGCAACTAGCAAATGTCGCTTTTGATTAGACCAAAAACAATAATGCTCGTTCAACTTTCCAGGTCTTCGAGGAAAAGAGCCCACGCTTCTTCATGCCTCCTCACTCCACTCAAATGGGCCAAACCAACGAATTTCAGGTAAAACGATAACAATCATGCATTCGGACTACCGAGTGGTGATTCAGGGCTGATGGCTTGACCACTCCTTTACTTTTGGGGTGGACACGTGACAAGCAGAAGCCGCTATTTACACGAAATTAGAGGGTCCAAATCGGGTGTGGCACACGAACGAGTTTTCACCCCTTTCATAGCACTCGCATTATGCATGCAAAACATTATTCCTATCATTCAAACAGTTTTAATTTGAATCGTAAATAATAAATGTCCATTACCAGCGGATTACTGAATCTACCCACCGAAAGAGCCAAATTGCCAAAACATAAACATATTTTATATTTTCGTTTTCAGCGGATTTAGGCCCTTTTCATTAAAACTTTTTTTTAAGGCGCGGATACAATTTCTCAGATGTTTCCCGGATCCTTTTCCAAGATAAATGTCGGTTCCGGTTTCCTTTTTTCGTTTTATCAAAGCGAAAACTGTCTGAACCACCCTTATTGAGCCAGGTACAATGCCAGCTTGTATTTTATTTAGACAATGAAGCAAGATGAAAGTGGATTGACACAAAAAACCGCTTGCTGAAAGCCACTTTTACCACATATTTTTCATTATTTTAACTTGTGCACTCCGTTACATGTTCGTGTTCTAAACCAGTTAACTGTTCGATTTTCCTTGCAACTACTAAACTCCGAAGACAAAGTCCCAGTTTATCTGGAAGCTGCAATCTTATATGCTCCAGGGAAATCTCCCATCCCGGTCGCCAGACTTTTTCGCTACACTTACTCCGGCGTTAGGTTAGGTCCGGTAATGCGGAAGAAGATGGATCCAGGCGTCTTTTCGCGAAGAGAAATTTTTGAATTTGTAATTTACAAAACCCCAAAACCTCAATCCGAGTAAGAACTTTAATAATATTTGCCCCCGATTTAGGACTGTTCGATATTCCGGTCATTCCCGGCGTTTTTATCCAGACAAAAACGCAAAAATTGATAACGCAGAACGGAAGGTCAAATCACGTAGTCTTCTTTTATTACTTCGTTTCTTTTTGTAACTTTATTTAAGGCGCCCTTCCGGCTGGTCATTTAATGCGGAGAAAAGCGCAATTTTCCAGTGAATTCTAGCTGAAGGAAACAGTGGCTGTGGCCATCTAATTTAAAATAATGGGATAAAAATACTTACAGCATAATTCGCTTGGGATTGAGATGGATACAAAGCGGTACATACGTGAAACAGAAAAACCCTTGTTAGAACAAATGTGTAAAAAACTATATTTTAATGGGCAAAGTTAACACTTTCGCTTGCTCTATTCCTGTGAAATTTACAAGTCATTATTAGTAAAACGTTGCAACTACATCTGCGTTTCATCCTGAGAAGTAGGTGGGCATTTTTTTGATTTATTGATAAATAATTGCAACATAAAGAGGTGCAATTATTGTTCATTGCGAGAAAATTGCCATAATAAACCACCATTACCGTTGCAGTCATTATTAACGGGTTTCTGGGCATTTATCAAGCTGATGATAAAAGAAACAGGCGCTATGAATATTTACAAGATTCGATGAAGAACGGGCGCAATTCTGGCAAAAATCAGCCGCTTAACCTAAATGCTAATTCCATCACACTGCACTAAACAAGCCAAGTAATTCCATCTGAAGCTAATAAAATTCATCTTGGCTACGTAACTTGGAAACTCGTCCCATTCTTCATCGGAATTATCCGGCTTGAATCCACTTTGTACGTTTTTCTCTGGACCGGCATTTCCATAATTCTTCCAACTAGCTGCGGAATTCAAATTTTATGATGCTCCAATTGCTTTGTTTCGTAACTACCGACAGATTTGTGTCGGGAAAACAAAGCCGATTTGTTTAGGAGCATGCAAAATTCATAGTTTTCCATCTGGAATTTACGGAAAGATATTCACAGTTGGCTCGTTATTCCAAATAACAATAATCACTGCAACATCATATAGGGTAATTTCGGGAGAGATGAACCACCGCCTGAGATGGACCAGTCGGGTATTTTCGACTGAACATGGTATAGGAAGAACATTTCAACGCTACCCCGTCAACAAACGACTACCAGTCGCACTCCGATAGTAGCTTTGTGTGTAGTTAATTTTCGGGA
>NW_026018508.1:15376845-15379158 GCF_020466585.1 Dendroctonus ponderosae
AAAAGAAATTTGTAAAAAAATGAATCCGCCTCAACAATATAGAACTTATCTTCAGACTTTATAACGAAAATGAAGAGAAAGACAAGTGATTTCCGTTTTAGTATTATCGAGTTTACCATTAATACCGTTTAATTTTAACGTTCACATGTACCGTTTCCTATTTTGATTTTCATTTCTTAGAATGATTTGTGTTCTCTTTAATATTTTTTGAGTGGAAACATAAAGTTTCTTGAAAAAATGAACTTTGATTTAAATCGTGATTTTTTTTCCAAAAAAGTCAGGTGATCTAAATCATGATTGAAATCACTTGAAAAAAATCAAACCAACCCTGATTCCAATCATGTCCTTTTAGGGCGGATTTAATTATCTAATGAAAGAAAAAATGGAGTTTTCTTGTCAAAGTAACTTTTAAAACGCGTTGATTTTTTGGCGCTTTCAAGATTTTCCGAAGACGATTTAGGGACAAAATTGTCTTTAAAATGTATAAAAGAGCACACTCTAACCAAAAAAAAAACTGCTGGAAAAACCCTCGGACAAACGGCAGTAGATTCTGTCCATACAGTTTCTGAAAAATCCATAAACCCTCCTTGATATAGTTCTTCCTTTGTTCAATACGAAAACAAACAAGTTTTGCTTATTTTGCATATACTTATTGCAATATTTATTTTTTATTTACCCCCCAGTAAGCATTCCCTCACTGGAAACACAACTTCAATAATGAAGCGTTTTAGCCAAAAACCACATTGCGGTTTGAACATCATGGGCTATCAATAACTCGGAAAAAACATGGACAGCGATTGGTTGAGCCCACACTAAACCGCATTCCCATATCATATCCACTTTATCTCGTAACCAACATGAATGTGTGCATTTCGTCCGCCCGTTGAGCGCAAAAACCATCCCCTCATTTTTGAAATATTGCGCCCTCACTTAGGTAAACACAAAAATGTGGTTCGGCACCCCTCTGCGCTTTAAAGATAATTCGCAGCTTGGTAAATCACGGAAGCCTGTCTAAATCATAATGCATGTACGTCGACATTTTCCAGGTGTTTTCTCTGGAACGGCCTGGAAATGGATAATGGTTAAAGCGAGTGGAAAGCGGCAGGARAATGGRATTTTTTTTGAGGGATATTAACGACTGTACGCCAACAACAACCAGTCAGGATGCACATCAACTGAGGCAATGTTGTCCTACCGGACGTGTGATTGAAGAAAATTGTCCCCATCTGTTGCAATCCATGCAATAACTACTGTTCAAGTACGGGTTTTTCCGCATAATTGACTAATGATACCCATTGCAGAGATGCCGAAGGATGACGCATTTTTCAGTAGTAAAAGATCTGTCAGGCCGAAGATGAGAATAATGCGAACGGATTGTTATAAGCAGCCTCGACCAGATGAGGAGCAACACTTTGGTGCATTTTTCCGACGTCAGCGGCAATTTGTTACTCTTGGATAAATGACCATTTAATAATCCATTCTAATAGGCGAGCATTATCGTTCCCTGATGCCATCAATATGTGTCAGCCTTGATCTTGGCAATGTTCCGACATTTTAATGGGGAGAATGTTTGCAGACGAAATCCAAACGTAATGGAGGTTGCGCCGCAATTCGATCCAATTAAAAACCAATTCGCCTCAAAAGCCGATTCCTTTCAGCTCGAAACTTTCGATCTGCTGCCCGAATTTAATGCAACTAATCCGGTTAAATTCGCACCACCATTAGCGACTAACCAGGCAGAATATCAAAGAGTCAAACTTGAATCAATGTGAATTGGAATCGGGAATGCTAGAAAACGGCGTCTATCAGTGCATGTAATCCATATGGAAATCCAAAAGGAGATCATTGTTTGCTAATAAAACTTTAGAAGTATTTGAGTTCGAGAAGGAACACACAGGGGCGGATCCAGCTTTAAAGTCAGAGGGGGGTGATGTAGAAAAAATACAGTCTTCTGTTGTTTATGAAATTAGGAAAATGATCGTCGTTTTGTGCAAGGGTTGCGCAAGATTATTGCAAAATTTCATGTTTTCCGTCCGGAAGAAAAATGACCAAGAACGCTCGTTTTGCGACATCATTCCAGAGATAATTAAATGGCCTTTATGCGAAGTTTCTCAAGAACCATTCGAGCTACAGAATTCGTTTTGGCATCGTTGAATAGAGAATTGAAAACTCGATTTAGTCGTAACAACGTGAGTGAAGAAATTCGAGTAGTTTTGGACCAGAAAGCGAAATTTGAATATCAGACACTTAGGTGCAAGATTATGGCAAAATTCCATGTTTTCCGTCCCGTTTTTGCTCATTTCTCGGAGGCAA
>NW_026018508.1:15380157-15382744 GCF_020466585.1 Dendroctonus ponderosae
GTTTCAGAGTCAATCTGGCAGAGAAATTACGAAAAAATTCGGGGAATTACTCAAACAGGCGATTAGTTTCCGGAAAAAAATCGGCTAATGAAAAGGGCACTCAGACGCGTTTTTCTGAAGCATTTGCCCGGTTGGTGGTTAAATTTTTTGAAAAAAATCTGTCTAAATCTAGAGCGCCAAAGTTTACTAAGAGGGACAAGCAAAAAAAGTGTACCTCATTGATTTTTTCCAAAAGTGCTCGGATTCTCGAGTTATTAAACCGCCATCAGAAATTCGGTCCTGGCGTTTCACTAGCACGCATAGATACCATCTTCAGAGTAATAACCGGAAAATCGCCAAGTTTTGCAAAAATACCCGTGAAAGCTGGAATCAGTCAATTTTTGTTCATAAGAAATGAATGGGTAGCTATATACATACCTATATAGGCTGTGAGCGTCGCGACGCTGCCAGCATGACTCAGACTTGCAGGAGATGCAAATCCTTATTGAGGTTATGAGGGGGCCGAAAAAAGTCGTCTAGTTGTTCATAAGACATCAACCACTCGCAGGAATTTCCTCCTTGTCGCAATCGGTGTATTAAAAGTCCGCATCGCGCAAAATATCCTTAGGAAACCCGATATGAGTCACTAAATCATCCCCTCAGCCTGGCTGAAAGCCACCCTTAAAAGATGGACAGTAATTCGCTTGCTGCATCCGCCTCGGCTTTTATTCGCGCATAACGGAGGGTGAGCGCCGGATACTTTCTCATTGATTTGCAATGTCGCCTGCCGCGATCATTTATCCATTTCTTTGCCTGTTTGACTAGATCAAGCAGCCCAGCAGCCCATAAATCCTGCAGCATTGCAACCAATTCACTTGGCAATTTGTTGCCGTGTAAATTCCACGTACGGTGCCGGATATTATATCACTCGCGTGTTGTACCCAACTATCAAAACGAAGAAAATGCATTACTGGCAGTGAAGCAACCGACCGTGAAGAGATAAATTCGCACGAAGAAGTGACATTTCGTAAAGTGTGACTCTGACTCACCTATTGAATACGACCGTTCGAGTCTCAGTTTTGGCCATTGTCTCAAGCACTTTTCTAGCTCCACTTGGTTATGATAATTTTTACTAACCAGCCCCCATTTAAACTGAATTAAATTAAAACTAAACCAATTAAGACAATAACTCACCCGCTAAGGAGGATCGCATGTGAACCCAGTATGGAACATGCGGGCACACAACACGTTGTGCAGTAGTTTGAAGCCCTTTTGTCTTTGTGCAGCTCATGTGGTCGATTTAATTCAATTATACCGAGTTCAAATGCGCTGCACTTAGTTAGGATTGTTTAGAGTCGGAGCAGATGGGTATTCGATAAATTAATGTTTTACGTTACATCCAGTTTTATTTCGATTAAAGTGCGGCAACAGTTTCGTTGCTTTGTACACAAATGTGCATATTTAGGGTAGAGTGCTAGCTTAAAGGGCTCTTATGCAAAACCCCAATCCATCAAGGCATATTTGCAAGGGAAATTCGCTTGGCAAATTTATGTGGAGCGCAGAAAATAAAAAMTWAKTTTTTATTTTCATTTACATCAGAAGAGTCAATTTTTTTACAAGGCCCTACAAMGACGAGATTGGTGTTCACGTTTAASGGTGTTTCCTCAAAAATTAGTTYTTTTCGAGTATTCSAAGTATGGTCTTCCCTCTGTCCGACTTTCAAGCTGGTTCTTCGCTCTAGAAAAGCTCTTATTTTCAGTCTAGAAAAGCTTCAACTTGCCTCTGGGCCTGGTTGGGCGYTTTCAGTTTTTTCTTCCGAACAGTATTATTATTGCAAACATGAAATACCAACCTCCCATTTAATTTAGCTCGGTATCGGGATTGAGTGTGCGGGTTGTCGGGATCGAAAATTTAAATTTCAATAATTCATTTGCTTTCATAGGGCGCAATTCATTAATTTCGCCATTAAATTCCCCTGGAACGCGAATTTCGTCCATCAGACTTGTTTGCCTTAGCGCAGGAATCAACTCGAAGGACCAACGACTTTGGATTAGTAATGAAAAATGTAAAACTGTGAAAATGTCTGGCCAGTCAACAGAAATACGCGAACCATTCAAACTTATCAAAACGCATGACAAACCATTAAATAAATGCATTAATGTTGCTTTTTTCACTCGGTTTTCTAAAATGAACAATTGTTGAACTTACTCTAAAACCCGAAAGCTCGTTGAGCAAAGAGAGGGTTGCCAGAATTGAGTTGATTGATCAAACAAGGGGATTTCCGTCAGAGGGCGAGTAACTTTTGGTGCATATGAATATGAAATCAGTCTATTAATTAATTCTAAAGCACTTGGAAACAGGAATCAAGTGAATGTAGCAAAACATCAGCGAAATCGCCCCGTAATGGCTACTAATTTCATTAAAACTATAGCATAATTAGATAAGTTCTATATTGTTGAGGCGGATTCATTTTTTACAAACTTCATTTTGGGTATTTCGCCTCAAAAATTTTTTAATTTCCTCACGTCTTTTATTACAGATTGATAAATAGTGCTCCTATTTCGCAATAAGAACGAATTATTTATCAAAAAGTAATCAAGAACTATCA
>NW_026018508.1:15383743-15392629 GCF_020466585.1 Dendroctonus ponderosae
AACCGATTAAGTGTTCTAAAATATGTCACTCCTAATAGAAACGCATACAGCCAGTAAAAACAATAAAACAGCATCTAATCGAATTAGTACCTTGTCAGTAGACAACCAAAATGTTATGGAATTTACGAGCTGATGCCAAACAAGCCAATTAAAATTTCGATTTCCTATACAAAAAAACCTCCTCTCTCAGCTGCCCCCATCAATTTCGGCCGATATTTTTATTTTCCAAATGACTTTTACGTTTTCCACCGCTCGATTTTCCATTATTTTCATTACACAATCAATAGATCTTTTCCCCCTGCTAGCTGCCGCGTAACACATTAATCTTCGAAAACAACCTCAGCTCGAATTTTACGTTAGTTTCAGTTTATTTTCGTTACACCGTATAAAAACACAGACTTTAAATTGGTGGCATTTTTCGAATTCTTCCAGTTCGGAATTTGGTTTTCGGACCGTGACTGAATGGTTTATTGAGGGGATTATTCTAGTCAATACGGCCACGAAGTCTGCCTTAACTAATGGAATTTCCGATTAATTTTCAAATTGAGAGATTTTTGGACACTCAATAGGCCCAAAGCAGCAGGGTAAAAGCTCGCTCTAGATAGAAAACTGGTAGAAACATTTGATGAATGAGCTTCAACAAATATTGTTTTACTCTGGCGTCATTAATAAAAGCAGTTATCTAAATGTCCGAATAAACGCTATTTAATTATCGAATTATCCAAGTGTAACTTCCGCCTTCTGATATTACAAATTGGGCTGTGGGCTGCAGCAGAGCACTGAAACGCTCCATGTGAAGTAGAGATATCTCCTGTTTAATTGTCAGAGGGTTTGTTTGATGTTGAGTAAGCTTATAGTCGATTCGATTGCATGATTTCATCAACAAACTACCAGCAAGTTTGTGGTACAAAAAGAAAACTTTCCCCGTAAGTTTGAACCGGTGTTTTGTTGCCATTGATTAATACGTGGAAAGTGGTTTACCGTACTTACGATGTAATGGAGACATTGCAAGTTCGCTGGAAAGTTGCCAATATGGATACATACCTGAAACAGACAAAAATCGCCTTAGAAAACAACTCACTACAGCCAAAACTGTCTTGACATTACGCTTACAGTGCACTATTTTCAACTAATAAAAAGCCAATTTGTTGCCAATTCACTGCACTTCAAGGATACAGGCTAATTAACCATTGGCTTTACCTGCCCGATGCCTATGAAATTACCTTAGAAAGTCTGGCAAAACGCGGTTTTTGCATCGGCAAAAATCGCCTTGTGGTGTAACGCAATTCCTCTAGCCTCTACATTGTTAATCATCGTATTTTCTTTACTTTGCGTGTGTTGCCTTCAACAAGCTTAATTTTTCATCTTAAAGTGCTACGCCTGATCGGATCTGATCGTTGCTGCGGGTTTGGGGCAATAGTCGGGTTTCACTCAAATGTTTTCGCTTCAAAAGCTTCCTAATAGCAACTTGGATTGTTAAAACTAGCTAATGATTGAAAAAATTCAAACAAAAAAATGCCTTTGAAACACCTTAGGGAAAACCTTTAACTAAAAAATTGTTTAGAAGTTGGGCAGAAGCAAAGAAATGATATAATGACTCATTTAGTGGAACATACAAAATCATTCACTGTGCGGAATGTTAATTTCGCTCATTAAATGCGTCCGTGCTACGCAACTTAAGACCGCTGGCGCCAAATTAAATGCACCGAATTGACCTGGAAAGATTGGAAAAACGAACTGAGCCATTAGATAAAAACGAATAGTACATATGATCCCCATATTTACATAGTTGGAACAACAACAGTGACAGAAATAGTGCCTTGAAAGAAAAAACAGCATTTTTTCCAAAGCGGTAAAAGCACTGAACCTAAAGAATGTTGCCGCAAAGCGTGGCTAATTTAAAGTGACTATACATTATCTAGTGAAAACAGGAAGCTGCTCTAGTCACGATATGTTCTTATGACTTCATACAGGCATATGGACAGTGTGTTAGTATATTTTAGCTTTGGCGACCTCGACCCGTTAAAGAATCTCCCATAAACTATATCAATTTGTTGTTTTTGCCAACGTATTTACGTTAATTTTTTCAGCGGCTTATAGGTCTGCCCAGAGAAAAACACCAAGGCTATTTCCAGGCCAGTGTTTAGAAAAAATCAATCCAGGCTTTCTCACACTCACTATCTAGTCATTATTTTGTCTGCTCCCATCTGTCCGACGAAGTAAAACAAAAAACTCGTTCCCATAAACGTGCACAGCGATCAAGAACGTTCTGAACTGACGATGAAGAAAACTTAGAAAAAAATTATTCCGTTTTCTTCTTGAACATTCATTGCAGGCAAACGTGTGGCTGTCGAGGCCCCAAGGTTTACTATTAGTCATACGAAAAACTCTTCTAATAATTTTATGGAAATTTATGACAAAATGTTACCAGAACCATCGGGTGTATTTCAATGACCTCAAACCAAAGTCTGGTGCCGGTGTTTACATTATTTCATATTTATTGTTGTCTTAACCGACGCCATTATTCCATATGCCATGTGGGAGCAAAGTCGACTCGGTAAAGGTTGATTTCAATATTCGTTTGTTTTTCGTTGCTCGAATAGTTGAACGTGCACCAACACGCCAACTGGACATTGTTGATCAGTTTATTTCCGCTTGCATTGTCTCAGAAAGATGTTTTAATCACAACGTTTCGTTTGGTCGTATTTATGTGACAAACACATATTTCTTACCTTTTTAGTTGCAATCAAATTGGTTCAGATAATTCTCGATTGCCAGACTTAATTTTCATGTTTAACTGATGATTATCTTTAATGGGAAAATGTTACCCATCGAACAGTCAACAACAGCGTACACCCCGTTGTTTAATGATTTCGTGATGAATCAGACAAAAGCTGGAACCGTGGGACATTAAACAACTTTCAGAGAGAGCGTCATTTCCAATTAGATAAAATTTGTCGTCTTTTATCCGCAGGTTTTCTCAGGGCAACCTTTCTTGACTTGAAGACTTTGACAAATTCCATTATTTATTGCTCCAATGTACAAACAACAGCCCGATTTACTAGACGATTAAAAACAATGTTAAGCCTGTTTGGTTGCGTAACAACAGCCTTGACCGGTACAATTGCCCATACGAATTGAGCAAATATTCGAGAAATTATAATAATGGCAAAATCAAATAAGAGCGGGTCCTTGAACCGTTCCAAACGGCGCTTAAAAGCGGCTGCTCAACATAAGTACTTTCCCTGAGGATAACTGCAACGAAAAAACCCGAAACGACGTCATTTGTTGATCAGTGGCGACAAAACGCTTTAAACCCCTACATACCGAGTCATCAGAACACAACGATCCGCCATCCTCTGGAAAATCGTATCCGGAAAATTTTCTGGACGTCCGAACTGGATCGGACACTCGCCGAAGCCAAGACATTGCCGAATGCACTGGTAAAACGCCACAAGATTATTCACAAATCACTGGGGGGACAAAAATTTGGAAACCGGAAACAAGCTCGATGTAGCCGAAACGTCGCCCGACTGGCACATGTTTCATCAGCATTTGTTTGCGCGGTGCACAGCCAACTAAAATTCAAAGTCTGAGGCTGCATAAGAACAGTACAGTACAGCACACTCACTATACGGAATCGTTGATTGCTGCAGCAGTGGCGGAGGTCGGATTTTGTCCGGGATTTTTCATGGCAATAGTTGGGTGTTGCTTGTTTTTAATTTCCTTTAAAAGCACTATTTATCAAGGCAATGAACACCACGAACAAACAACCTTAAGTAATTTGAATGTTTGCCACCGAGTTTATTGAAGACAGACAAGAAGAACAACCCTTGATCACTTTTCTTGATTCCGGGCAAATATTCCAATCTCATTTAAAGAATTGGAGAAGCCACTAAGACCAGACAAAAACCCAATCCAACATGAACATCAACAATTTGAAATGCCTCAATCCATCTCTGTGCCAGAGTAAAAAGAAGGGGCGCGGGTGGCATCCCACTAAAAATTTAAGGGGAACTCGCGACCATTCTTCGGCTCTTCGGCATACGTTTTAAAGTTCAATGCACACAGCCAGAAGTGGGTGTAAGTAGTATTTTAAGCCTGCGGCAGACAGGCTGTCAATGGGTGCTTAAAATTCGATCAGAACAACCCCAAAAAAGCGTTCCTGCCCTTCGGTTCGAGCGGCGGTTTTTAGATTGATTAGGCGTTTTGCAACTCGCACTTTTCCAACCAGTCGAAACTCGCAATTGAGCCCTTTCAAGTGGTTTATTCACGTCCTGTAGAACATGCTTGATAGTTGAAAGGGCGTTTCAAATAGGCAAACTACCGCCATTTCTCCATAGTGTTTCCTTATCCAGGCCCGTTCATCCACATCCGGTTATTAGAAAGCAATAATGTCCGACGACTTCCTTTTTCACCGCCAAAGTGGATCAGTATGAGGATCACGTTAATGCCCGACCACTGAACACGGCCCTGTATTACTAATAATTTAACTTTACATTTGAGAGTGCCCGGAGATCCCATCAAATCCCACTAGGCCCACAGCAGTGGCGGCGATTTTTTCTACTCCACTATTTATTTCAATTGAATGGGAAAATTATGCTCCTTGAAAAATATCTTCATATTGCTACCGTAGTGCAGACCGTCTTATTCTTAGTTGGACATGGACTCACGATGAATTTCAAACAGCTATAGGTGTTGTTATGCCTTGTTTCCATGGTAACGCGGTTGGGGACAAAACTATCTGCACGAACGATACGAGCAGATTATCGATTTAGACAACTTAAGAACCAAAGTAAATTTAATTGCAAATTTTCCAATAAACATTATTTAGACAGTATAATTTTATATTGAAACGTCAAATTGGGTCGATAATGGCAGGCTAACTAGCAGGAACAATCTCAAACCGACTTAATAAACGATTATCCTGCAATAATCCATCCATTTCTGGTAATTTTATTCATTCTTCACGTCGCAAGACCTTCATGGTCCAGCGACGTTCATTGTTTTGTCGGCATTCTGAGCCAAGGATACTTTTATTTAGTGCTGTTAAACTGTTTATGGATGTGTGTTATTTCCATTTTTCCTAAATAATCGTAAATGATGGGCAGTTCTGGGTTGTTACAAACGCTGACTTCCCACGCCCAAATACAAACAGAAACAAAACAAAACTGCTTTTTAGCCCCAATTATATGCAGGTAAACGGTTTTGGGGCTTTTTCGTGTGAATCACCGCTTCGGTATGAGAAGCGCCTTAGGGCCGTCTGACAGACTTCATAGGGGGTTTGCTTGATTAAGTAATCGTGGGAGGTTTTACTACTTGATTCCTTTTCATCCCTTTCCCGTTGGTTTAAAATTAGTAAACTATCCTCGTTTTCATGTGCTTCGCTACAGTTTCCACGAGAATGGATGGAAACATTTACTAACTAGAACAATTGAAACATTTAATGGACATCACGCGACGAAAAAACCTTGCATAATCACTGAATTGTGACCATTAATCACTGCGACGTAATATTCTTTGTTAAAACTGCACTGCTTGAGCATTTATAACATTTCGCAATGTTAGCGTTTAAACAATGTTACAAGGAAGACGAAATCTACTTGGCAACAAACATAAAGAGAAGAAAATCAACTGCCCAAACACCGAAAATTTGCGGTTTTTTGCAATTATCCTACATAAATGAATTAGAATTCAAACTGGTTTAATGACTAACAAAAAACCGGTAGCCTTGCTCTTTGATCGCCATTTGCTTTGATAATCAGTTCGGCTGGTGACCAACAAAAGAAATTTGTTTAGAGGTTAATAATTGAACTAGAGTGTTGTTATCGGTGGCAGATAATGTAAAAATATTCAATGGTCAAAATGTGCTGGTTTAGTGAACGTTGATGGGAGTTCAAACAACGCGTTTTGGTCGATTATTGAATGCGTGCAAATTAGAATATAGAAAAGTGAATACGAACATTGTTTTTTGGGGCTGTTGTGGCATGTTAATTACTTCGAATCTGAGGCTTCTAGTGTGTTTCTCAAGGAAATCGTTGCAAACTTCCAAAGGTTGTAAAATTCTCTACACCCTACCAATGAATAGCATTTAATGTACCGCAACTTCCAACAAGTTTTCGTTTCTTTGGCGTGAAAGTAAGCGGCTTTCTTTGCCATTCAAATGACTAGCCGGTAAAAACTCCTTGAATATTGATGAGTTTCATTCTTTATTTGCTTTCCACTTACCGAACATTTTACTTAAGATACTTGGGATTTGTTCTGCTCCCTTGACTTTTGAAGATATTTACCGTTAACCGGTTTTTTCAATTCGAAATTGCGCGCAAAATCACTACATCTTCATCAGAACTTTGTTCTTAGGAAGTGCACTTTCCACTGGCAAACAAAATAAGTCCATGAATATCAATCAAACGACTACTAAGGAAAATTTAGTGCCCACTAGGCAGATTACGGAATGTGTGAGGTGATAATGGAAAAGAGTGTGTTTTGGGTGGGCCTAGTTGGTTACCTACTTCAAGCCTTTTTCGTTCGAAGCTGTTATGAGCGAGATAAAGACCCCTTTGTTGAACGCGAAGATTTTTATTATAGTTTGTAACGTGTGTTAACTAATGGAATGTTGTTAGTAGGAGTGGGCCGTATGAGCGTTTAGAGAGACAACTTTGCATTCTTTATACAAATTAGCGCAGATTTTCTTCATTTCACTGAAGAGGAAACTCTTGAGTATCCGTTACAAGTTTGCGGTATGTTTCTGCAGCATTTCTTCCTTTTTCGATGCAACTGAAGGAATGTCGATTCGATCTCGTTAAAGCCACTCAGGTAGCGAAGAAGCACCAACCGCAGTGCATTCACACTAAACTTTTCGAGCTTCGTACGCTTAATTAATTAGGTAATCAATATGTTTTCAGTTTTAGTCATTGTCCGAATAGTTGAGTGTAAGAAAGGCGCCAAGCACTATTGCATAAAAGGTTCTTCTCGCTTAATTTCCATCATTTGGCTAACTGAATCGAATCAAAATCATTGAGATTGATTAAATGTATTAATTGCGTCCATTTCTATCGATTCAGTTGGCAACAATTGAATTATGCGTCCAGATGCGGGTTGGACATCAGGAATTCAGCAGGAGATCTGCAGAGTACCGAGTTAGTTTAATACTATTCAGTGAATGAATCATCTGCATGAAACCGGGCAATTGACACACAAATTAATGCAAAATGCCGCATGATTATTTCGTAATATCGACTGTAAATCCAGAGGCACCTAATTACAATTCCTGCGACGCGAAATAGTCGATGTGAAAACCTGTATTTATTAGCTAATTGATTTAGTCATTAGATGAAAATTTTTGGCGCCGGAAATATAAGAAAAACTTGTTCAGGCCATTTACAGTCAAACGTTCGTCGCATTCTTCACTTTCACATAAGAAAATGCGCTGTAATTCCTCAAATCAGGTTCTAATCGTTTTTGCTTAGGTTTGCTTTTAATTAGCAGAGAATAAATGCGATGACATTGCCCCATAACAAGAGTGGGTTGGAGGCTTAAAAAATCGCCCCGGATGTATTTTTCTAGAAAAAAATGCCAATGTACCTCTTTAGATGGTTCCAAAAAAACCCTCTTGTTCACCGCATTCATGTCTGGGGCTTTTGGAGGCAACACAAAAATCTTCCTGAAACTCGACCGTTCCGGCTTGGTTAAACTGGAGGAACGCAACAGTTTGATTTCCGTATTATCACTCAACTTGATCACTTTAAAATCGTCATTTTTCTCGACCAATTTCGACCGGAAGCTCCCTCCACAAATGAACTTTTTCATTTTTCCTTATTGGTCTGTTTATTTCTTCACCAGCAACTAAACATATTTACCGTTTCAAGCGGAACTGAATCACCAAATATACAAATCGAAAATTTGTCTCACACGCACCCTACGTGACACTAAAATCAGTTCAATGGTGGTGATATCAAATTGATAAATCGGATCTTCAAATTGTTGAAGATTAATGCGCGCTGCCGATCGACAGCTGTTGGATGAAGAAACAGCGTTGGTGAACTGAAATGCTGAAATCTCTTGACCATTTTGTAAGCAAGTCGCTGTAGCGTTACCTTCGAGTTTGTGTAGCGTTGCACACCTTACCTGGCCAAACAGTGGCGGCGAAGCAAGCAAATATTTTTCAACTACTCGCCTATTAGGCCCTTATCATTAGCGAATCAATAAAGACATTTTCCCGCTGCAAATTGCTTGAAAAATTGCCAACAGATGTACAAAATGGACCAAATCACGGAAAGACTCAAACGCGGTTGATAAATAACAGCCATTAAAATAGTTACGACGGCAAAAGGTCAGACCTTATCAAGTCCACCACTTGATTTGATTCGTTTCAAAAATATCAATTTAATTTAATTAGCTGAGTCACATATTTCAAAACATTTTAATGTTTAATTTAAATTTTACCCAAACAAACCATCTCCATAAATAGTTCTGGACGAAAGAAGCCAGAGCCAAAGAAGAAACCGAAACGGACATTCCCGAGACATGTTTAGTTCGAAAAGTTGAAAAAGAACATCATCGGGAAAAGTGGAGATGCAGTAGAAAATTGTCATAATCTGAAGAAAATAGAGCAGAGTTGCCAGAAATGCCCCTAAGCCACTTTCATAAAAAAAATACTCGGGAAAAATAATAGTAGTTTTCGATACAAGGGCGAAAAATGTCGTTTTTCGAACGACGACAGCGTTTGACGTCAATCCGTCAGGAGTTCGAAAAACAAATTTTCGCCCTCGTATCGAACACTATTTTTTAATCGAATGAAAGATTACACGAATAATAAAATGCATCGATTTCATATTTAAAATTTTGTGGCAATGTCATTTTTTGAAATGTCATGTTTTGAAGTTT
>NW_026018508.1:15392873-15406213 GCF_020466585.1 Dendroctonus ponderosae
TAAAACAAATGAACGCTAAAGAAAAGTGCTTCTTTTTGATCATCGCTTCTGTTCGCAAAATGGCACTTTTTGATTCATTCGAATAAAAAATATATTTATTTGAAAGAAGCACTATTAATAACTGCCGATGTTACGCTCCTGATTGTTTTGCGCTCACATGCAGAAATTTGATACGAAACAACCCACTGAGAAGGAGGGCAACTTGCCCATGAAACATGAGGAAAAAGGACGGACATGGAATAATGGTAATTGTTGAAGTTTGTACTAGTTTAGAATGGTTTGCATGAATGAACTCGTTTACATCTGAACTAGTCAGACTTAAAGAATCCGATTTAAGTACGTTGCAATTAGGTGAAAATCGTATGTAAAAGTTAAAAATCTGACAAAGTCTCAATAGTTACTTATCTATCCCAACACAAGCCACATGTTTTAGAAGTCAGGGCACAAAGGGACGTTGGACGATGGTCTGTTTGGTATTTAGAAACCCATAAACGAAAAATAAAAAGATTTATTAGATTAACGGGTGCCTTAACCCCCGCAAAGGCCACTGCTATGACTCACAAAACAGCCCAAGGGTATAATCCACCCCCATTGGAAGACGGAATAAAACCGATATTATTTGGGGCCGATCGTTTTATTCAAATACACGACAATGTTGTGCTTTTTGTTATTTTTATTAACGAGTTCTTCTGGCTTGATACATGTAGACGCGGCAACATTTGGAAAATGGATCAATTCATTCAAGATGGGAAAACATTGGTTCGATATGTTGTAGGCAACTTTGAAAGGAAGCGAAAGGGTAGATATAAAATAGCCTCAAGCGTCTGTTAAAGTTTGTGCTGTTTGCACCAAGTTCTACTTAAAAGTTAACTTGATAAATCACTGGGTGCTTCACTTTGATTTGAAATATTCCCCAAGAAGAAGAAAATTACAATCACAAAATTAAAGCTACTTCTTTTGGGTGTACTGGAGCGTGCCCGAGATGTGAGCATTCCTTCATTGAGCTTCAAGCGCTCCGTTTTGGAGGAAAAACGCTTTTAAAACCGACCACTTGAAGCCCAATGAATCGACATACATCCCGAAAGGAGCCTTTATGATTGAAGTCCGTCTGCAAAACTCATGTTTGGTCTTGCAAATCCGAATAAGCTTTGACAACACACAACAAAAATAATGGTTGTTTCCTCACAATTGAAAAAGTACGGGCGCTTTGACCACATTGGCGAGTTCGCCTTAACATAGCGAACAAGAAAAAGTGGCCGTATTAACAGACAATTGGAAGCAAATCACCCTGTAAGGCACGAGCCACACCCTACGTGTGCCACCTGCCTGGGCCCCCCTTTGCCCTCTAAAGCGCGGATTTTCGATACCCTTCTCGACATCGACTTCTTGATGATGATGCACGTGTGGCAGCTGGAAGACCATATGGAGTGCGCCATCAGGACAGAGACAAGAAGACGACCCCCAAAAGAACAGATTCGATTTATTCGGGACATGCAGCATCTGGCCAGTTTTGAACCAAACGGAAAACAACAGCCAGAGGGCTGAATAGTAGATCATTAACTGCTTAAAAAAACATCTACATAGTTATTTTTGATTAAGTCAAGTGGTCTTTGAGTGACTGACTTGGGCTACCGATCGCTGAACCTTTTTTCGCATGAAAAAGCTGGAAACGATTCGAAAATCTCCTGCTATAAATTCTTCAACTAGAGAAGATAAATCAGCATCAAAACCTGTGGTGTAAACGTATGGATGAGCGCTCAAAATACCGGGTGATTCCTATTGGTATTTCCACATGGAGGGGAGTTTGAGCAAGAATTTGGGTTTTGGACGTTTGTTTTAACTGTATTTCCAATGTGAGAACTTTTCTGTGCTTTTTCGTGTCTGCGTCCTGCACCAACCGAGAATTAAAAGAACTTTTCGTCGCTTCCGAAAAAATCCCCCAAAATCTAGTTATATTTTTTTTCAATTTTTCAAGTCAAATCGGAAATATAATCTTCGGATTGATTTATCGTTGCCCATAAATTGTAGCCAGTGTTTTTGCCTGAAGGTGAATTTATGAGAAACTTTATCAGAACATCGGAGGGTCGTTCTGGGCAAATGTTCAGGAATTTTCCCGATCGAGGAAAAGCGCCTGCTGGATATGAGAATTGGGATATTAACTCGGTATCGGAATTTGTCTGGCTTAATGGAACTTTGGCGGGCAATTTGTTAAATCTCTATCGAGTTTCCTGAAAGCACGTTTGCATAAAAAACCGCGATGGCCAACAGCAGTGAAACTTTCTAAGTAAATAAATTTTCTGTAATTTATACCGCAAAAGGGTGATTTGAACTGTAAAACAAATTTCGAAAACTTCCAAATCCGCTGAATATCAATAAGGCAACGCCAGCAGGTGAGTCCACTTTTAAAGTGCGTCCAGTTGCTTTTCCTGCTAAGGTGAGCCGGTAGGCAGATGTCAGGATTGGAGCCTAATTATTATTCGGTTTTAATTTTATTTTTAAAAAATGGGAGCGTTCAGATTGCATACACTGACTTGGCGCTTTAAAAACAGGTGCAAAACAGTCCAGTTTTTTTCTCAACGTTTTGATGACAGCTCGAAGACAGTAAATTGTGTTTTAAAACATTTAATCAGTTGGAAATCATCGGACGTTTCGCTAGCATCTGCGACAAACACCCTCCGAAGTGGCACGGGGTGGGCAATTTTCCAGGCAATCGAATTATTTCCTATTAAACCCGTTTATAAAGGCCGATAGATTGGAAAGAAAGAACTAAATCGAAAAACACAACAGAGTGTACGGACTTTAGCGATAAGCTTCGATGAAAAACACGCTATAAATAATGGAAGCCGATTAAAATTAGACTGGGGTCGCAACTCCCATAAATTATTCTTGTGGCTTCAGCTTAAAATAAGCGTCTCACTTCATTCTTGCAGCTTTAGTGAGCTGAGGGTTTTCCAATTGGAGTGACATGGAGAAAAACCTTCTCCTGGTGAAATTTCACACAAGGAGAAAGGCCCAATGGGTCGCTTCGAGCTGGGTCATTAAATCCTCAATTCGGCTCATTAAATCCTTGGCGATTTTTTTTAATTGCCGGGATACATGGAATCGAAAAAACAGCGTCCACCTGCGCTGCAGATACAATGTAATCACACTGATAATACGACAAAGCGTAAAAACGATCATTTTCCTGCAGCTGTTCAAAAGATTTTTGTTTCGAGTCGCCGTGCCAATATTAACCATATCATTAAGGATGAGGAAAACATATAATACGAATTTAACCAGAAGAGCGCTTCGAAGTCCTAATTAAAACTTGCAATTTGGTTCATTGGTTGAGTTCAAGAAAGTGGAAAATTGGGAAAGATTTTGCCACCACTTTAAAGCTAATATTTTCCATTAAACTGCCTTTCTTCTGGATGAAAAGGGCGTAAAAAGCCATTACATACTGGCGGGGGATAAAGCCCAATTTTCTACCTGTGAGCAAATTAGCTGGATATTGCTGTAATTCCAAATTTCCTGCGGGTTTTCTCCCCAGGTTATAAAATAACAATTATTACGCACCGAAGTGAATCAATCTCATGAGATGAGCTTGAAAATGACTAGGAAAGAGGGGAACCATTGATCAAAAATTTTTCTGAAAAACATTTTGTTCAACGTGATTCACTATCACAAGATTTTTCTGCTGCTTTCGCGTAGCACAATTGTCTGATGTGAATCTTTCCATTGTTGGCTGATGGCTCTTGAGGCCATATTTAAGCCACTCTTACGCCACAGCTTAGGAAAATCTCTTCATCACAAGCCTGAAGCTCTCGAAAATCGTATTCGTTAACATTTGACCCGAATATCGGGAACGATTTCCTTTTCGGCTTGATGAGAGAATGTGAATCTACCTATCGGTACTCAAATAATAGCGTATTATTACATGGTCATATTAGGATTGTCGTAATAATAGAGCTGTTTTAATGCAGGCCAACAGTTAAGTGCACTCGTACCAAAATGCCTGAGCAAATGGTATCTGTTTGAGGCAAATGGTGGGTGTGCATCGATGGTTTGTTGTGGTGGTAAGGAAACAACGGTGAGAATCCAGCAAATTAAGCAATAAACTGCTTTGATAAGCGTAGAAAAATCCTGCAGTGGATTTTGAACATTCGTTCCTTGTTCGTGCTACTTCATCCCTTCCTCAAATCATCATCAATTTTACTTGTAATCGCACCCCTGAACTTTTTGCTTGATTTATTATGTTCAATAAAATGCTTGCAGGATTAGCCTTAACCCCTTTACACCGGCAATGGATCACGTGATCGTAATCCTGTAAGCTGATTTGACGGCTCAGCACCAAGTAGATTTTGTTAAAGTATGCGGGGCAAAAGTGAGCGATGTCGTTTGGACATGAAAGTCACATAATAGGAGAAAAGGGCTCAAAATAGAGCAAATAACGCCAGTATAAAAACAAAAAATGGTAACAAAAACAGCAAGAGCAACGGAAAAGACCCAGACAAAGTTGAAGCAACTCTAACACTTCCGCAGTGAGACAGAATTATTATGTAAATCTCCATCTAGAGCAAGGTGCGTTCAAAAATCAATCAGTTCTTTCACCCTCTTGTTCATGTCGTTGCGATTGCAGCTGCGGCAGGTGCAATTTTGGCCTCATGCCCTATCCAGTTTGTACCTGCACTCGTTTATCGGCCTTTTCCCCCAAATATAACATCATTTCGAAGTCGTAAAAGTCTTTGAAAATGGCCATAAAACTGCAAACATTCAATTGTGAGCTGTTAATGGTGGACTACTCAAAAACGGATTTGTGGCAAATTGATGGCGAAGATGGATTTAGTTGTGATTCTTTTGCAAACAAGCGATCAGCGATCGAATCGACATGTTGTGTCTTGAGAGGTCGCCTAATCGACGACTGGTAATCTCTCTTCCTGATTCCAGCACATTGCCGATCGAACATGAAAAGCGAGATAAAGTGCATGCAACACAAAAGAATAAAAGCGGAATTTATGTTGCATTAGTTAAAAAATGCCATATGGCTGGTAATCAAAGACTGGCGCCAGTTTACTGAGCCCCATTTGAATATACCATGTTGCAACTTGTTGTCTTACTTTGATCAGCCGGTAAACACATAATAGGGAACTTTAAATATGGAATGAACGGTACCACTTAGTAGAGGTAGATGGTTGGCATTAATAACAAACCACTTTCAGCTAGTTGTTTTAGGTACAAACCATTTAATGTTAATTGATTGCTACCAAAGCCAATTACGGTTCAAGAACAGCGATAATTTTGCTGTTGCTTATCATGTTAGTTAAACGTTCTTTTTCTCAATGCCTGAATGGAGAAACTGTCGATTTTCGCAGAAAATTCATTCTGTGAATTAATTTGATACAAAACACCATTGCATTTAGATTAGAACAAGCCGACTGTTATGAGTGTAATTTATTTTGTTTAATTTGATTTTATTCCTTCCGTGTCCCATTATATTTAAATTTGAATTTTTATTCACTAAAGGCACACCTGGGACAGGAATATACGGAAGTTGGTCCGTATATGGAAGTGCCTCGTGTGCATACAAAGCAGGTATTAATCCGGATATTTGAAGAAAACTGCTGAAGAGAACGACTGTGCGACTGGAAATAATCATCCCCCACTACCGGATAATACAGTTGTTATTGGAAGATAAATTGTGCAAGATAGTGGCTCGCTTTGTTGATTTTCCCGCTCAAAACCCATCCCTAAATCAATCAGCTGCATTTATTATTCCACATCGTGGCCAACGTCAATATTTATTAATATTAAACTTTGTTATTAATTGTTGTTATTCTGCATTCGCCCAATCATCTCTATTTAACGTGACCCAGATAGTTCTGATCGTAAATGCCTCTGGACTATGCACACGTATTTACACAAACAATCAATATTGCTACTGCACATAAATAACGCGGAATTCCCGGAATTTATTTTGTTTATAAAACAACAATTATTATTGTCCAGATACAATTGAGTAAATGCAAACGTAATGGCAAAACTGATTGAATGGAAATCGAAATGGTTGTTTCGTGACAGAGAATGACTTTCGTTAGTGCGGTTTCAGCATTTTTTCTTTTAAAATTTTAATTGTTTTGAACTTGTTAAGTGCTGTTGGTAAAAAGTTGGCAACTCGGCTATTGATTTTCAGACAAATATTGCCCAATATTTTGATTCATTTTCCTGACTGCGTGTAATTGTTATTATATTCCTTTCCTGCCTTCAGTCAAAGTGTGAAATACATTTTTTTATCGTTTATTTCAAAACGTTTCGGCGAGACAACAGCGCCATCATCAGATTTAAATTCATACAAACTCATCATTGGGAATCATTAGATTCTTTTAGGCCTTTGCTGTCTTGAAACCTCAAATTTGTTCGAATTATTGTCTACATTTGCCTGTACCAAACGCCAAAAAAATGTATTTTACACTTTGACTGAAACCCAGGAAGGAAAAGAATATAACAACAATTGCACAATATTTCAACTAACAAAATGTAAAGATGAATCGAATGGTGAAGAATTGACAAACAAAATTATAAAATAATAACGGACCCTGGAATAAATAGGACAAAAAATGAAACAAACACTGCTTGCCAGATAAATTTACGATTCTGCTGTTTCACTGTTAATTTTCTAATATGTTCAATATACTTGCGCCCCTATATACTACAATATATTATTAGCTATGGTTTATTTTTAACGAAAAGGCGCCATCATTCCAGCCTTAACGTGAGGCGATTCACATAAAAAATTATCATTAAAACGTCCACGCTTTACGAATGGCCTGATAGACCTTCAAAATTAATTTTTAAATTAATAACCATAATGGTAATAGATACGGGGGGGACATTGGATGTTCATAAAATATATTTTATGGTTTACTAAATAAAGGCCAGAGAGTGTCGGCGTGATCGGTTTACTGAAGACGCATTTACAATAAATTAAAATTCACATTTAATTCGATAATTATCACTTGGTGTTAAGTGTATCGGGTTTTATTGATGGGATTTGTTTACTAATGTTCCTACATGCAAGTGTGACTACGAATGCCTGCCTAGAAATCGGTTTTAGCGTGTTAATCAGAGAAACATTCATGTCCTTCGTGTGGTTATTGACTAGTTCGAGTACTGTTGATTATCTAGACAGATGGGATCGATTTGGATTCCAAAGCTGAGTATTTTAATTCGCAAAAAAGCCTCCTTCCTCCTATCTGTGCAAAAATCTCTCACGGTGTGAGTTAAATTATTCGCACATGTGGAAGCTCGTTTAGTCGCATTTCGCAGCAGCTGCCAAACACATTGGAATTGCTCATAAATATTAAAATGCTTTCATGTTGGTTCACTCGATGATTACAAGTCGATGCTGATAGACAATTTTGAGTATTTTAATGAACATCCTTACTTTTTAAATGATGCAGGCCGCACGGCAAATACGCAAAATTGCCATTAAAGCTTAATAAGGCTTACGGTATCAGAATTCATTAATTTATCAGTTTCTTCTGGGACATTTATGAAGAGAACATTAATTCTCCCAAATTAATGATTGAAATGCTGATTTTTTTTTACAAAAAAATGGGATAAATCCAGGTTTAGTTGTTGTTTACTACATATTTCCAGCAAATTAATGAAAAAGCGTATCTCGAAAATTACCAATTTTTCTCCTGGCGCCGAAAACAAATACACTTCTCTAGCTCTATCCAGAGCTCCTGCTCAATCTGCTCAAATGGGCAGAAAAGTGGCAAATTACGTCCTACAGTGAAAAAATCCGGTTACCCACTTTTGGTATCGTTAATACTACTTGCGCCATCTGCAAAATAGCAGGCGAAGGAAAAAGAGCGGCCGCAGGAAGAATTCGCGCAAAGAATCAATGCGAAGCACCATTGATTCGCCGTCATGGTTCAGTTTTCGCATTACAGTCTCCTGCACAACCGCAGGAAATACGAGGGGCATTCGCTCGATAGAGATTTCCAATACCGGTGTTAGACGGTTGTTTTTAAACCAGAAGGAATTTGCAACTTTCAAGACAAAAAACGAGAAAATCCGACCGAATTTATTAACGAATTATCGCAGCTTTCGTGGAAATTTTGCTCATAATCGCATCTGGTTGAAAACAAATTATAAATTTAAAGCCGATCCCCGACTCGTATGCGCTGGAAAAGTTTCCGGAACGAAGCAACGAAAAGTTGGCACATTCGTTCTCATGGAGAGGGATTTTCCCTGATTTGCCACTGTTCTTGGAAAGCTTATAAATAATGGAAAACCGATTCCAATAAATGGTCGTTACGGAAGTTTTATTGATGGACTAGGGAATGGGTATTAGCGGGTTAAATATTGAGGAAATGTTGAAAGGGAGCCAATAATTTCCAGAATTCTTATCCATTAAAGTCTATCGCCATTAAAAAGGGCGTTTCCGATTATTCTAACCATCCCTGCAAATCCATACTTCACTTTGCCTTTATGTGACCTCGCATTGAACGAACTGACACTTTTTACAACCCCTAAAGGGAATCGAAAAACCCCAATTTCGTGTACTTGACAGATCTGGCTGCAATTTGCCCAAATAGGAAGAGCAAACCTGCGCTTCCAGTTGAATGAAATGAATAAAATATCCCGACACTTTTAAGTGATTGAGCCTGAATGGGCTGAAAACATCGCAAATGCTTTTTACTTCTTCGGAGCAGAATTGTCGGGTTGTTATCAAATGTCCTATTCTGCGTTGGTTCTACAATTCAACAGAAGGTTTACGTTTTTCGACTTGATGTTACAGATTTTTCTGCAAAGTTCCTGCTGTATCTGAACCTGAAGAATTGTCAGTGGGACATTTTTGCGACTTAGTTCAATAACCAGCCAAATTAATTATTACGACTTTACAACAACAAACATCTGCAAAAGCCAAAAATGGGCAATTAACAATAATGATCCTCCATTGGATTGCTTAGACAATTGAATTTTTCTCTCCATCTCCATCAGTGGATATTTCCCAGGAGTGTAGCTGCAATTAAGGTTCGATCTGGCAGCCCAAAGAGATAAGTATCCAGTCATTCTTAATTGTTATCGATATTAAGAGAAATGCTTGTAAAACTTGTCTTTGTCAGCAAATGGCTATTACAATGTAGGGGGTGGGTTTTCGGAGCTGAAATAAATGAGCGTTTTTCCTGCTCTAGAAACTTTGTAGGCGAGCTTGGAGTTTAAATTTTCCTTCTGATCACGGTTCAAAGAGGGGTGCATAACATTTTCCAATAAATTATGCAGGCAATAATTCGGAAAGGGCAATAGAATGGCATAGAGAGTTTTTTTTATTATAAAGTAAATCTTGGCGTGATGTTTGTCCTTTGAAACGTTTTCTGTTTCAACATTCGATGTTGCATATAAAAGGATTAGTGAGGAGGAAACCAACGGAAAAGCACCACGTTGGATCGAATGCATACACCGTGCAGTAATCTTCCCTATAGATATGAGAACAATGAGCTTTCGGCATTTGCGATCGTCGGTATTCCGGAACTTTTCCGATTAAAACAGGATGAACATTTTAATACCAACTCTTCAGGATTGGAAATTATGAGAATGGAAAAAGTTTCGATTAATTTAAATCCATCTCTGTTGGTCGATTATTTCGAAAAGAAATGTACAATCATCTAAAGAACATCGTAGGCGTATGTATGGGGCTTCAAGCAAGTTAACAGATTACACGATTAGATCCAGCCGACGTTAAATTACCGAAATACTGAAAAAACGACGACATTTATTCGGTGATCGCCGACAATAAAACTTTCCGATTCTAACACATATTTAAGATAAATGATCGATAATTTCTCGTTGAAGCCACAAGCGGTCCAAATGGTCGGGCTTAGTTTACGTTAGGACTTGATCTAATAAATCGTCGACCATATGGTCGAAAGCAGTCACTATCACAAAACGGTGACTGAAAAAAATTAGGATCAAGTACGAAAACAGGATCGTGTGAGTGGAAGGATTTATGTATCTGGATGACCAACATGGAGTTTTTCGATCGCTCGTTATGTTTTGTCGCGTTTTTGCCGATCAAATTAGTGTGGAAACCGTCGCAGCTTACATATGAAGTACCATGTAGAAAACACAGTTTCTTTTGCGAGTTTATCGGGAAAAACACTCAAATAACTTTAGCCCTTAAGAAAATACTACAGAAAAATATGAAAATTAAATCGTCAATGCAAAAACTACTCCTGTCATGGTAAAATATAGCCATGGGCCTTTGTCGTACCCACGCATTTGTCGTATTAGCGAATTTCTGTTATGTTCGTACAAATCCTTAGCATTATGTTATTTGTATTCGTGTGGCGTCTTTTATTGATGCTAATTATGCGAGAAGATTCTATTTCTATATCAACAAAGACGCTTTATGGCAATTTTATACTCTTTGAGCATGTAAAGAAGTTTGTCTTTTTTTTAGTGCGATTGAGAGGAAAATATTTTATGGAATCAAATCCTGCAAAGCAGAGCAGGCTTTTGAAAATGCATCAAAGCGATCTGATGCACAGTTCGCTTGTTTGCTTAACGAGGAGTCCGTCTGGTCTCGAACGGAAAAGGAGATCCAGTTTCATTTTATTTGCAAACTTTTTACAGTCTTATTTCAAAATCCTTTTAGAAATTCTTCGGTTTAATTAGCATAATTGTACTGTTATAGTTGAAATTCACTGACTATGAGGAAACATTGGGTTTTCATGGACTTTATTCCAGATATTATTTACTCAAAAATCTAGTTAAAAAACCGTAAAACCAGCTCTATTTACTAAGCGAACCATACTGAGAATTACTTTTTATATTCAATTTCATCGCACGATAAAAGTGAACTTTATAAAGGCGCACTTTGAAAACTTTTCATATTAGAAAACACCGGACCTTATTACGGAGCGGCGCTCCTCCATTTCCTTCATATTAGCCAACTTTTATTGCAATCAGAAAAACTTCAGGAGCTTCTCCTATTTTTATTGCATGTTATCCATTCCAGACCTGAAAGGTTATTATGGAGATTGAACGATAATCACGAAACTTTCGCGTTTCGCGGCCGAAAACGAAAACTAAAAGCGATTTCGCCAGATTGCGTTATATTATTCATAGCTTAGAGAGTTCATTAACAACATAGCTTTTTACAGTCGATATTCTTCGTTCAACCTCCAGTTCTCTATTTAGCTCCAATTAGTAAATAAAAATGCCTGACTGTCCTCAGACTCGTCTAGGAAACCCTAACAAGAAGACAATGCTAAGAACTGGCAAAGGAATGGTGAAAAGGCAAGAAGACTCACTGGAGAGAACAATTAATTACCGGCGATTTTTTGGTTTCGCTTGGCTAGAAAACATGTTTTGTAAATGGACATGACAAGGCCGCAATATTCCGCAAATGTGCTCAAATGTCCAAGATCATTAGGGCCCGATGCATAAAGGCCCGTGTAGGCGAGTGGTAATATGCAAAAGTCTTTAGATTTCGTTGATAAGGGGCTATTGGCTTTTAGCTAGGCGCCAACCTGATGCCGATATTTAAGTTACTTTGCGTACAGACCTAATGCTAGGAGTTATTGCCTGTGGGACGTTAAAACAAAAATCTTCACTTTTTTGCCTTTGGTCGAAAACTTCTTGTAATAGTTTGTCGCTTCATACGAGATTAGAAGAGAATGTTTGAATTGAAAGCCCACCGATGGTGCAAACCTGCCAGTCCCAGTCGCTAAAACGCCCCCAGGTTGTGCTGTGATTGGCTGGAATCTACATCTAGAACGCCTGAGGATGTGGGAAAAAGGTTTGCACCATGGGACTTTTTTTAACTGGACAAAGTGGAACTCGATTGATTTTAGTTTTATGTGAAATTTTAATCATAACTTTTTTTCAGTTTTGCAAACGAGAGCTTTGCAGTGTCGCCCTTCCAAAGAGGAAAATAATTAACTTCAGCTGTTTGATACCAGAAGGGCGTTAACGGAACAGCAGTCTTCACCATGATGTCAAGACTATGAAGTCCATATAAGATTCATTTTTTGGCCTGTACACTTCACACTAGTCACTTTCTTTACGCTACAAAGCAAATTTGTTTCAATTTTTCTCAGCTTCGTTGGTACGTTAAGTTGCCAGTGGCTGTACACAAATGCGAACATACTTTTAGAAAATGCCTAAAAAACGTTTTTTCTTGATTAAATAAATGCCCCATTAGCTTTGCCGCCATGCTAATTTTGAATAACTGGCTGCTAAAATTGTTAAAGGCAATAATGGATCGGTTCTTTGATGCCTTCCTCAAGCTCTTTGATGCAAAAACTGCACAACTGCCCGTTTTCTGACTGAACGGGGCCCACGGAAACTACTACTTTTAGTGGACTACTGAAGTTGATCAAGACTGAACCTTCGTTAAGAAGCGTGGTGATTTTCGCTTCGAACACTTGCCAAAATTTTCCAGATTTTTTGGGAAACCTGAAACTTTCAGGATAAGAGCAAAGTTTGGCTTTTTTAATGCAGTTGCACGAGCCTTCCAACCTTGGCTAGTTTAAAGGAAATTAATTTTTTTGAACACCCCGATGTGAAAGTTCCGATTTCCTCCTTCCGCATTCGACAGCATTTTTTCAAAAAATCAGCTACAAAATTGGGTTTTACTTTGTTCGGTAGCCAAACACATGTTCGATTATCTCTTGTTCTTTATTGTCCACACAACTTGCGTTTTAGTGGACTACTGAAGTTGATCAAGACTGAACAACTTTCGTTAAGAGGCGTGGTGATTTTCGCTTCAAACACTYGCCAAAATTTTCCAGATTTTTTGGGAAACCTGAAACTTTCAGGATAATAAGAGCAAAGTTTKGCTTTTTTAATGCAGTTGCACGCGCCTTCCAACCTTGGCTAGTTTAAAGAAAATTTATTTTTTTGAACACCCCGATGCATTCCTGATGTGAAAGTTCCGATTTCCTCCTTCCGCATTCGACAGCTTTTTTCCAAAAAATCAGCTACAAAATTGGGTTTTATTTTGTTCGGTAACCAAAAATAGGTTCTCATAAGTAAGTTCTCGTTGGCCCCGGACTGAATCATTTAAGCGAATTCATTCCATTGAATGATGAATTGCAAGTGTAACAGTATGTGAATAGATATGTGGGTAAGTAATACTGTAATGGCCAGTGGCTCGTTTTTCTTCTGCGTGCTGTTTGCCACATAAATCTGCATTGATTAGGCCAGTAATGGAAAAGTGCAACTTTACATTCAATGTGGAACATCTAGGGCACACAGTCTGAAAACCCTGCAAATTGTATCAAATACTGATTTTTGACGAAGTTGAAAAAGTCGTGGTAAAACTACGGTGACCACGCATTTTCCTAGTT
>NW_026018508.1:15406263-15406359 GCF_020466585.1 Dendroctonus ponderosae
TTTCTTCAAAAATGTGTAACTTTGAACCCAAAACAAGCAGCGATATGAAATATTTACAGCCTACAGAAGACATCTCAGTCTCAAAACCCTGCAAGT
>NW_026018508.1:15407049-15412109 GCF_020466585.1 Dendroctonus ponderosae
TCGAAGCAACATGAAGGACAGTGGAAATGTTAATAGATGGCTGCAAATTAGAATTAATATCCCATTAAAGAGAGGTGAGGTACGGAGGACTTTCGAAATTCATTCTGATCAAAATGTTAGCAATTTCTAGCACTTACCATTTGGGGAATTTGGCCAGGGAGCCCAGGAACTTTCAATTCTTGGGTAGGTGGCGTCGATAATTGGTTGGGGTGGCCAGTGGGTAGCAAACCGCGTGATCCTTTCAACTTTCAACCCCTAAACACGAGCCTGATGGGGATTCGAATTATTGTATGCATGCTAATCGGCAATTTTTCACACGCTAAACTCATCATTATCAATAGCAGCCGCATCAGCCTATAAAGCGGCCAGCAATACGATCGCGTTATCAGGATCATAAAATCCAGGTGATTTAGGGAGCGTTTCATAAATATCCCCCTGCAGCTTTATCAACGGCCTGACGACATTCTAATGAAATTGGATATTCGCAACAGGAAATATCGATTTTTGGTGCGCATCAGTCCAAAGCACCAAATGCCCGTTTGCATACACAACTCGTGATGTAATTATGCCACATTATGGAAAACGTCCCCAGATCCCTACAAAACGTACACACTGTTTCAGTAGTTCACACTCGATTACCCACTTTGAATGGCCGGATTTTGCGAAAAGCTGTCTAGCCGAAGCGTCGCGTCCGATGCATTTTCGGGGCTCGACAACGAAGGACATTTCCAAACCGAAAATTAAACCTTTGTCTTCATTGTTTCGCGATATTGGCTTAGGAGACGTGAATGTGCCCTCCGAAAAATGTGCAAAATGAAAAAATCCAGCAGTCGATTTTTGCCGCCAATAGTCCGCAATCTACTTTAATTTCCTGCTCTTTGAGATCAACATTATCAGCTGATTGTTATTATTTTAAATCACCAATCGATTCTGTTCAAACATTGAACCACCTCTTATAATAATAGATTTCTGGATCGCATGGAGGTAAATTCGATAAACAAACGGGCAAAATATCAAAGCTGTTGCAACGCAAGGCGTTGATTCCGGGGCTTTTGCATCGAAATGCATAGTTCCAATTTCGTTTTGCTTCATTCGGTCGCATATTTACTCGAATGCCGATGTATTTACGTAAGTAATGTAACAGCTTGTGCACGCCATGCATATTATTCAAGTCGGAAGTCGAACCTCTTTGAAATTTGCTCGGAACATCGGAAAATGCATTTGGCGCGAGAAGTAAATTCGTTCAATTTATGTCGGCTATTTGTATATTGTGTACGGACTGGATGGCATGAAGCATTTTGTTTCAGCATCAACCAAAATTATTAAATACGTTTCTCAGCTCCAAAGTGGCCTTCTCCTTCTCAATGCAGCCCATTTGCTCGCGCCAAGAAAAGCTTTCACGCTTTAATAAATTATTAGAGGCAAAAAAGCTGCTCTTTGTTACTTTAAAATTGCTTGTTGCGGTTGTTTGCTCTTTCCTCAGTACACATACTCGTTGCCGTACTTGTCTCGAGTGTTTGCACATGTTCAAAGGGGCCACTCCATTTTATAGCGTCTCCTCATATACATTACGTCACATTGCCTGGAAAATGTGCCATTTTACATGGATGAGCATGAAAGGAGTCCGGCTTTTCTTCTTAAGCCCGATAATGTGCAGTTTTAAACATGAGTGCAGGCTGGTATCTGCACCGGTTGTCTACTGGGTCGAGTTTGTAGAGAATAATTTCCGAAGTTTCTCAACTCGCCTTGGAGAAGATTTATAGACAAATAGGTATATTAGTAACAGGAAATGAACTCTACAAGGTTTTAAAATCCGTAGGTAAATGAGTCGAAAACTAAATACAGAACTCGGATGAAATGAAAAAGAATCTTTATGAATTTAGCAAACAATTCTCATGTGGATGGAACGTCTTTGAACGACTAAATTCCGTCGCAAAATCCGGGATTTTTCATTTAAGCCCTGAACCGATACTCTAATCTCAACATCAAAGATTCCCCCTGAAAAACGATACTGAAATCCTGAGGGTTTTTAGCAAACACCACAGCAATCTTGGATTTTTCTTCAAACGGATTTTTTTAATTAAGCGTAGGTATGTGAGAAGCTGTCGCGACAAAAACTTCAACTTCATTTTTATGAACCTCATCCTAAATGCTCTGTGACAAAACCGGTAAAATATCGTCGCAATAAAAAGCCTTATTACATAAATTTCCTAAGAAATACGGCAGAGAAATGAATCCGCAATAATTTACTTTTTTTTTCGTTAAGCTTTCTTTCACATAAATTCTCCTGCAGGCGTCTGCCGGTAGATAAGAAGCAGCAATTAAGATCATTACAAGTGGGAGACGATGGGGATTTGATGACAATTTTATACCTACAAGTCACCTGTTTTGCATTTATATATTAAACTTTTTTGGGAGGTTGATTTGAACTAGATCTAACAGATCTAGCCAAACACAGAAGAAGCATTCCATAAGTGTGAAGAAGCTAATAATTGAGAGAAAAAGTGAATTCACAAAAACAAACTAGATTAACACAGCAAAGAAAGTCCAAACACCCAGAATTTCCATAGAATTATGTTGATTTTGCTTCAGTTCAGCTGCTTTGAAAAACTCATCAGCTATCCAATTCGATAATTAAGCCAAATAAAATCTGATTTCATCCCTCATTCATTGTTATTCCACATACAAATTTCCCATTTTCTCCCCCAAAAAGGGGTGACTATGGCCAATCTGGGCTGCCATGAGTCAGCTTCCCTACTGGGCGCTGACAAGAGGCACTCGGTCCAAAATTACAATGCAATATCATTAATTCTCACTATACGCGGAATGATGCTGAGCTGAATTGGAGCAGAAAACTGAAATTCTCAGCTCTAACGTCTCAATTGAGGAAAGCGCGACACAGTGAAAGTGAGTCTTCAAATGGTGAAAAAACCATTAAACTGAGAAGAAACGCGATAGTAGATAGTAGAAATTGACGTCAAGGCGGGAACATTAACTGCCGATAACCAGAAACATGAACGTTATGACCAAATTCTTATGTGACACGAAAATCACCAATTTTTCCCACATACTTGCCTAATTCTTCATTGTTACTAAAGTACACTAATGGTTAACTGTTATGCAAACGTTATTCAACGTGGAACTTCTGTGTCTTGATTCAGTTGCTTAAGGAGTTTCAGGAAGAGGAATGTGAAATTGCACAGGAAAATGTTTCTCAAAAAAAAACCTCATAAATAATCAGCGTTTGGCGCCAGAATATTTAAATCGCAAATCACGCGATTAATTGGACCACTTTCGATCGGTATCGGCCATTCGTGCAGTCATTGTTGCGGAATTGCGGCCAATTTATTACGAAGATGCTCCGACCCGATACACGATAATAGCCGTATGTGTTAGGTACGATATTGGTACTGATAACGGCCCCAGTTAGTACCAATAAGTTAGAGGAATTGCTAGTGCTTGTGTGGGTGCCAACTCGCAATTTATTGGGTACGACCGACAACACTTGGCGCTTTCGGATTGGTTTACGTATGCGATGAAAATTCAGTATTTTATCAACCTCTTTGAAACCAAAGCAACTTCTCCTTGTCGCCCAAATCCGAATTCAAATGTCCAAACCAATGAAAGCTGGATGATGGATTACACAACCGGATGCGACGAAAAATCACATCTTTAAGGTGTTGACAGGGGTTTGGACCAGGCGGTAAATAACGCCTGGCAATTTTTTCCTATGCATGCGAAAATCTCAATTTGCATTTTCCTCTTTGATACAGCAAGCGACGTGACGTTTTTTCATAATGCCGCTGGCAGCGACTGCATCAACCCAACAGGGAATCATAAACATCCACTGAAATTATCGACTCGAGTTTTATATGCGAAAACAGCACCGAATTCAACACTTTTCTAGTGTTTTTGTCTCGATTGGTCTTCGACCACTTGGCTAGAAAGCAAAGAAATAAAATGAAATCGTTTGCATGTTTGGCCCCGGTGCGTGTGATGCATTCAGGCTGAAAATGCACCACGTCCAACTTTGGTGATCGGCATTTATTTGGTTGTCAAAAATTACAAGTAGATCGTAATCGGCCGTGATGGAGAAATGGATGAAGACGAAATTAAATTGCTGTTTGTTCCCAAAAAGGAATCCTGCAAAGTAATTCCTGACTTGTACTCTGCTGACGGGCAAAATATACAACAGCCAACATCAAATGAACTGTAGTTAATACAGTAAATCGCCCTCACAAAGTAAAAACGTGGTTGAATCAATATATTTCAACACTAAATCAGTAATGGGGCTGTTATCCGACATACAAATTGGGGGTTCCCTATCCTTTAACGGTTTGCATCACAAAACTACTCAACTTTATCGCAGTTTGGTATTATCTAAAACAGTTTTAATTATTATCTAAAACACACCAATGATCAATGATAAAGTCTGGCAATTTACTATTTTGAGTACATTTAATTCCGCCGGAAAACTCGAACTTCTGCACTAATTTGCAGTTGCAGGCAAACCTCAATTTACCCGATTACGTGCCTTTTATGCGCGTACTCAAACCTCGCCGCTGCCCATAAGCTACTCTGAATAAACATAAAAAAAGACCCTAATGCGGATGCATATCCATTTGCATCCAGAATGCCCCCGGTTGAACTTTAAAACGCTCCAAACCAGCCTCATAGGTGGAAAAGTGCGGCTTTCATCGAGTGCACTTGCCTCACAGCCAAAAGATTTTTTGGATTAGCGTGAAAATCTCCAGTTCCCATCTAAATCAGGACGCGTATTCCAAATTGTAGCAAATTACCCAAGCAAACTGGGCTTGAAAACCGTCTTAAGTAGCATCAAAATCGCCTTTGAACAACGCGAAAATAAATCAAACTCACAATAACCTAATACGGAAATTCATTAGGATATAAATCCTGTCTTTTTTTACAAACTTCTTTTTGGGTATTTCGCGTCAAAAATTTTTCTCTTTAAAAAAGACAGAATTTCCTCACGTCTTTTATTACAGATTGATAAATAGTGCTCCTATTTCGCAATAAGACCGAATTATTTATCAAAAAGT
>NW_026018508.1:15413108-15417423 GCF_020466585.1 Dendroctonus ponderosae
GCACAGACGAATTATCAGAGCGAATTTTCATATACTGTATTATCCTACTATTGTTACACAATTTATTAACATACTCTTTTTTAGGTTCTTTTGATAACGATAGCAGAAAATAACTATCGAAACGTCAAGGTAATTTTTCAAATTAATTTCTCTACTAATTGGAATTTTCTCTTACAGCTTGAGCCTAAGTGTGTCGCAGGATACCCTCTAGGTGATAGTTCTTGATTACTTTTTGATAAATAATTCGTTCTTATTGCGAAATAGGAGCACTATTTATCAATCTGTAATAACAGACGTGAGGAAATTCTGTCTTTTTTAAAAACAAAAATTTTTGAGGCGAAATACCCAAAAAGAAGTTTGTAAAAAAATTAATCCGCCTCAACAATATAGAACTTATCTATAAATCCTGTCATTAGTGCCACTCGTATGAACATCCATGCATGGAATGACTGGAGGAGAAACATCGAATTATGCACTTCCAATATTCCTGGCATCCGATTGCCGAAAACATCGCAGGGAACAGCCCAATATGGGGTCATAAAACACCACCCCCGATGCTTGTCGAGGGTCAAAAGAGCGGAATTTGTCACTGAATCGAAAGATTGAGACATCCTATTGTTCTGACCTTTGAATCCTGGACAAGGGGGCGTCGATCAATAAAACTGCAAGCGCAGTGTCTTTCGATTGAACTGGAGGGACCTGAGATGTCTTTTTAAATAATACATTTCGCCAACCTGAAGTGGAACTGAACGCTGCAGATATCCAGACTGCCCAAATCCTAGTCGAGGAATTAAAGCCGCACATAAAAACAGTTAATCCTCGACTTAAAGAAGAAAAATCGCTTATGTTGAACGAAGCGATTATAACGACAACGGGGTCTTTTCCTTTCGCCGAAAGTTTACTTAATTTCCTCAATAGTTGCCGTCGAGTTAAATGAACCGATCGCTGATAAATTCCGTAAATAGTCAGACGATTGCCGGCTTTACGAGATGGGGAAAAACTTTTTTGCAGCTCCTCTTTTTTTCTGGCGAATTTTGCCCGAAATGGAACGTTGGCGTGCAGTTGGGAACCAACAAACCAACGCAATTGAAAAATTCTGCTTTTGATTTCGCCCTCTAAATAAGCAACTGACTTTACATCTTCAACCGGAAAACAGGTGAAATCAAAAGGAATTTAGGCGCTGATGAGTGATGGATAGACATTTTTAGTAAACATTTCGTAATCAGCAGCTAAACTCCTTTTTGGGTCCACCTGTGCTACGTTTGAAGAGTTACCTATAAAGCAACATGTAAGTATAAAGAACAAGATACTGGCGGAAAGTTTAAAAAGATAATTTTCCATCCTGACTGTGCTTCTGTATTCGGTTGGAAAATCTCCCAGAATGAGTCATGGCCTTTGTTTTCCCCAATATTTTCGGCAAAAAGGGGTATCAGATATTGAACCCCTATCGGATTTGGGGATTCGCCCTGCTCAAGACATTGGATCCAAGCCAAACAGCGTCAGCTGCTGTTCATTACGCGGTTTCACTCATGTTTGATCTAATTTACCGTGCGTGTTATTACGATACAACATAATGGATCAGTGTAATTGAATTCGGTGCAAATTTGCTTTGCATTGTCGCAATCCTTGCCATTTACATAGTTCTGATAATTGTGGATAATTGCTCGCCTCCCTAATTTATCGCCAGATATTTTGGATCAATGTGAGAAAGTGGTGAGGCGCTTATTCGTTTATAATTTATAGCATGCGCTCACATGGTGCGATGTCATTAAAGTAAAATATTTCCGTCGCCTGGCTCCTGTAGTTTGGATTTTATTGCACTTTTCCATTTCCGGAATCCATTATACTTATCGAATATTACTTTAAAGATATTCCGCGTATTCTCTCTGGCGTGGGTGCATTTTTATTGGTTTTTATTCCCCCCGAGTGGCTTTCGGACTTTTCACTTTCCACATGGATTTAATGGTTATTCCAAAACCCCATTTTATGATTAATGCTGAGAATATTTCAATTCGCATTTCGGCATTTGGAGCTTTAAACACGTATACTCATTCAAATCAATTTTATATATCTATAATATTTCCTCCTATTTTGTTTCCAGAAAATTCAGCGAAAACGCCAAAGTAGTCTTCAACTAACATCACCCCTTACAGAACAATAAATAATCTCCGGAGCTTTTCGCTTATCCATTAAATTGTCCTTCACGAAACCCATTCAACGGCATCCTTCACATAATCCCCTTTTCGCCGATTATGTTTGTATTTTTTCTTGTATAATATTCGATGCGATAATTTTGCTTATCACGCCATGAAACCAATTCAATGGCCAGTTTCGGTCCCTCATCGGGGAGCAAACAAAAGGGCCCCTCCATTCGCCTCGTGAATGGAGTAAAGTGCACTGTTATGTAGGGGGAGGCTATTCCTTAAGAAACCACTTTTTTCCTACTCAAATAACGGACAACGAGTTTCAAATGTCGCAGGTTTCCAGCAACTTTCAGCTTCTTACATTTTCAGCACTATGAGTGCCCTCATTTTGTAAAATGCGTTTGATGGCAAATTTTCCTGTTAACTAAGACACTTAATTATTCCATTCGATCGCCCGTAGACAAAAGATCATTAACATGGAAGGTTAACAATGCGAACTACTAACGAACCCAGATGCATACAGCCGAGATACTGAAGAGAAATTCAAACAGAGAGTAGAGGCACCCTCATTAAACCCTAATGAGTTCTGAGATAAATATGAATGCCCTACAAGTAGAGCCAGATGGAATTGCTTAGGCAAGTGCTCTATTCACTCACACTATTGGCTATTTTTACACGCAAAGAAAGGGAAATGTGTCGGGTGCATTAACTCAAAATTGGAGCCCTGCCAAGTTAGTGTCTGATAAGTTCATCCCCTTGTTTCGGCAAGTTCAAGATCGAAGACAAACTCGTTGTTTTTCGCCTAGACCCTTTGGCAGCTCGCGTATGTTTTCCTCGGCTGATTTATGAATGAATTGGAAGTTTCTTTATCATAATGCATAGTTTTTCTGGCGACTGTGGCTAGACAAAGACATTGTGGCATGCTTAAACTGTTGCAAGAAAAACGTCACATCGTGACTAAACAGTATCTGAAATCATTGCCCAGATCGGGTCTTACAACACGGAATCGATAAAGTAACGGTCTCATGCTCAAAATAGTCAGATAAAAAGGCCTTAATAACTTCATTAAGCCATTGTCCTCGGTCTCTACACCTTACACTCACTCCTTTAAAGTAGATTAGAAATAGTAACAATAACACTCTAAGGAATTTCAACAATGGAATGATGAATAGAGGATAAAATTCCTTCATAGAAAGCAACTGCGATATGAAGCACACAATACATGACATACAAAAAGTGTTTAAGCCATCTACGAACTGTGTGCCGTATTGTTCCTTTTTTAGATTGATGGCTCCATTATATGAATTTGGTGCATTGACATCCATTTTATTATGTCCACACTTACATTGACGTTATTATTAAAGATTTATGATGCAGGTTATAAAATGAAACGAGCCGCGAAGCTCGGCCAACGGTGGACCAAAAACATACAACACTAAACCTCAGGAATGTCCATTGGCCGATGCAATGAGGTCAAAGACTCTGGTATTTTGCTCGCAAGAGTAGCAAGTTCTCAATTCAATTTGCCTTGAAAACAAAACTTGCTGAAAACAAACAACAAAGGAAAAAATCGGATAAATTTAGACACGTGGGTCGATTTAGCTAAAACCAGTACCCACGAAGATGGATTGAGGAAACCAACAACTGTAACGTTAGGGTAGGTCAGAACCGACCCAGTTAGGTAAAAACCGGTCAATTAGCTTATCGAAGGCGTCGGAAAAACTGGACACCTTTCTCCATTATGCAAATGCATGAAATTGAACATGTAAATTACCACTGACAGATAGGTGGATGGTTTAATTACAGGCTGCTTGATTTGTTACTATGTCTTGAACGGTTTTGCATACTGCATAGAAGGACCATTCAATTAAATTGAATTGAAACATAGAGCAAGTGTGCTACTTTTCTCGAATATTTCCTTCGTTTGATAATCTGTCCGTTTGAAGTGTGCAATTATCGAAAAATTACAGCGGTAATTGCACAGTGTGCAATTAGCACTCAACGATAATTGCATTGTTTACGAAAAATGTTTGACAGGTGTCTTATCCTGTTGAATTAGACATCAAATGTCATCCTGACATACCTAAGATACTCAAATTATATTTAATAAACATAAGTAATAAAACTAAAAGTGTAATAAAATATAATAGAAATAAAATGAATCCACATTT
>NW_026018508.1:15418422-15436968 GCF_020466585.1 Dendroctonus ponderosae
GATTTTAGCACTTAAAATTGCGTTTGAAGTCAAGTTGTATCATCATGTTTCATTTACAAAGAAACCAAGAAAGGTCCTTGATATTCTCGCTTTCGCTGCTCAAGTTATTGTCTTATTCCACCGTCCTCTACTGTTATTTATATTTCCGGAAATTTACCGCAGATTTTGAAAGTAAAAATACAGTTTTTAAATTAATTTAGTCCCTTCTCTGGTACGTTTTAACCTTTCTTTAAAAAAAACATAGGTACATACATTGCAATAAAATTCATTTAACTTACAAATCAATATTTTTGCTTAAAAGGATTTACTTCAGGCTGATTTCAACATTTCAACCCTGAAGGCAAATTTGGGATTCCAGACCAAGACGATCAATAACAGAACGTTGAATAGAGAGGCAAATGAGACAATTTGCTTTAACTAAATCATAATAATTAATCGCTTGATACTGTGAGCGTAAGCAAAATTACAAAACAGCTCAATACCATTTAGGATGCATGTATTGTGGCAAATTTTAATTGCCAACGTTTTTACGCAACTGCGACAACCATATCGGGCACAAGAAGTGATTTTGCGGCGGAATGTCGATGACTGGATTTAAATCGCCTTTGACCGTGGTATGAGGAAGATTAATTAATGTTACGGTCGAATTTCGATTGAACCATTTCCATACAGTGTTTCTGTTTTGAGTGTGAAAAATGCCGAAACGTAATTAATTGATTTGACATCGAATCGTTGAAATTAACACAGAAATGCCGTTATTATTAATTATGATTGGATGTCCATTTGAAACCTGAAGAGGCACGCATCTACTAAGCATTTGCCTCGAACGAGACTTCCTCTGATTATTGAAGCAAATCCACTTATTTAGAATAATATTTTGGCAACTAATCGACGCGTGCCGATCATAATTCACATCAGACCGATTTAAAGCGGAAGTAATTTTTGCTAATTCCATTGGCGAATTTCGCATCCTGCCAGCACGAACATCATTTTTGATTTGGCCAGAACGTGACTAATTTTCGCAATCAAATCCACCTCACACCAGAACTTCTATTACATAGAAATTATCGATTAACTTGATTAAATCCACTCAACCAACTCAGTTTTTAGATTGCGTTGTGATAAACAACAATTATTAATTAATTATAGCCGATAAGGAATCGACGAAAATAAAACCAGGCGTTAAGCTTCTGCGCCCCATAAATTCACGGCCACCCCAATAATTTAAAGAACAGTGATATAATGAATACATTTGGGGTCTGAAAACTCGTGATAATTTATATATCACTTCACATCGCCCTAATGTATGAGCACTTAGCATGAAATGGGCCGCTCACGGTTTTATTTGCCAACCATCTTAATTACTAATGGTTTTTCATTATTATGCCAAGGTCGAGCTAATTGCAATCCGCATTTGCATACGACCACTTCATACAGGGTGATTTATTAGTCTGCTAGCACAAAACATCCAAGTGGTTTCTAATTGCAAAGACACAAAGACAAAAATTTGTAGAAAAGGGCGTCCTTCAATAGCTTAATTTCGGTAGAAACATTTTTTAATAAAATCATTAAATTCTCAGCAACTACTTCAAGTGAAATATGCATACTTGGTTGCATCTGGCGAACAATCTAATCATCTCATTTCGCTTCCTTCAAGGATAAATAATAATAAATCGACTCGCCCTCCGCCTTCACTGCGAAGATCAGGAAAAATACATCAAATTCTGGATATAATGAGAAACTTTGCCAGCTGTATCGAAAACCTTCAAGCCGCCGGTGGGAAGTTTTTCATTTTCAGCTTTTTCATTCCGCTTTTAATTACCCTTGTTTGATTTTAAATGCGGACAAGGCTTTGCTGATTTTCTAAACGAGGGTACGTCGGTTTTTTCCATAGAAACAGAGCCAGTGGCTTCGTTTTTTGCCTGAATTCCATTAGTCATTGGAGCTGAATGGAAATCCCTGTGCATTGTCATTATGATCGTGGGTTAAGAGTTATTTGGCGTTTTCATTTGGGAATTAAATTGATGAAAGCCGCGTGCTCAGCCGAAAAAGGTCGAGTGTTAAGCAAAGTTTGCAGTTTTACAACAATTGCATTTTCAGTCAAAAATTTACCCCGGCTAAATTATCCAGTTCGCCTAGAAGATCATTCAAAAGCTGCTCGGGATCTTCTGGATCCGATTCTGCTCCATCTGGACCATCGGTTGTGTCGCTTAATCTGTTCATCTGCAACAAACAAATATTTTTTAAACAACATGAAAGCTGAATGAAAAAAACCACCTTAAAACACATTTATACAGATTGAATGTTCAAATCAAGATGATTATCAGCATTTTGCACTAAAATCTATATTGAACACGCATAAACCACCCACCTTTTCCACAACTTAAGCAGGCATTATTTTCAACTCGCATCCATTCAGAAAACTGCCCACGAGACCTTTTGGTGGGCCTCGTTCTGACAAATGGACAGTTTTCGGAATGTTTCGCGTCTACTTGAACGAACATACCGGAAAAACGTGAAACGCTGATGAGAAATCTGGAAAAACCCCGCAAAAGCCCCTGCAAAAGTTCTGGATAACGTAAACATCACAACAGCTGGCTTTAGATTAAATAAATCTCTCATGGCGCTGGAAGGCCAGTTATTTGGAAAATTGCAACGGTGAAACTAAGGAAACTTCAAGTTTGTGAACAAGTAAATTAAGCGAGGAAATAACGAAGAAAGTACGGGGCTCCAACTGGGCTTTATAAAGTTTTGCCATTGGTAGTTAGTATTGACTTAAAACATTCGATACCCCTAATAGATAAAATTAGTTCTAAATCCAACTGCTTCCATAGCCGATTGTATGAAAAATAGTGACCTAAAACGAATGTGTTGAATACTTACACGTTCAAGGCATGTTTTTTCACATGACAAAATTGGTAAGCCGAATTAAAATCAAGAATTAAGCAATTAACAAGAATTCATCACTAAGAAGCTCGAGTAAGCGTAATTAATTAAATCGCAATAAGGAACAGTTCAGCAACCCGACCGGATTTAGCCACGATTCAGAGATCCAAAGGGAAGAAAACCCGTCTTTCCTTTGCTGCATTTATCAGCATAGTGGCTTTTTGGCAATGAAGCGAGTAAACAAGGAAAATAAACACACATTCAAGCTAAACACCTTGACTAAACCAACGAACTGCACAAACTCTCCACAATACAACATCATAATGTGGGTGTGCTTTATTTTCGAAGCAGAAAGCCCCAACTTGTACCTCTGCCATATGGTCGGTGTATTCTTCAAAAAAGCCAAAATTGTCTGCAGGTGAAAGTTAAAATTAACAACAATGCTCGGATCAAACACATTGCCACTTGCTGCAATATGTTCATTTACTTCAGTTAATAAATAATAATTAGAGAAGTTTACAACTAATCATCACAGTCAATTTAATTAAGTACGTATTCATAAATATCCCTTTGCTAAAAATGGCCCCCGAACAACGAGCTGGAGAAACTGGATGAGAGTAAGAAATCGCATTAGCTGAAGATTAATACGCTCATAAATCACAGTGGATGAATTCCCATAAAACGGCGATCTTTCCATGCTAAATATAACATTTGGGATCTTTCGGGTCGAAACGGTAGTTATTCTGGTGATACATTTTGAATGGACGGAGGCCACAAAACCAGCACTATCCAGAGAGGATTATTAAACACTGTCCAGCTTAATGCTTCGGAAAATTTAGCTAACACCATTTTTCCCCGATTTAGCAAAGACGCACTTTTCTGCCGATTTTCACCGGCTTTTAAGGTAGGCCAAAGTGGTAAAAACCTTGTGAGTTCTGCATATTTCATAAGCAAACACACGATGGCGTTAATAAATGATGAGGGTCTAAAAATGGTGTTTGTTGGGGCTTTTGAGTGACGTGCGACACTCTGGATAGATATGAAACATTTGTTGTTTACGCATACTCTCAATAAAATTGACTTCGCGTTGAAAGTAATGGGATTTCCGTGTAATTTTTTACGGCTCTTAGATTCGATTGAGTCTCGCTAGACATTAACACCTTGGGAATTTTAATCGTACTTCAGAAAAAGTGATTAATAATCAATAAAAACTCCTTTATCGAAATCTCCACAATTCCTACTCTTTGTAAAAACTTCTGTAAGCAAACAACGTTCTGAATAACTGTACTAATTAGGAGCTGGATTGTTACTTTTTCCGTATCATGAGGCAATTACGGTCTTCGGACGGCCAAAAACGTGCCGTCGAAGTCATATAAAAATTAAAATCCACAGTAAGTTTCAAATTTCCCGTTGTTTGGACATGTTGTCAAATCGAAGGAGGAACAAATTCCTGCAAGAAGAGGCCAAAGGGTAACAGCTTGTCAGCAAAACTTCACGGGATTTCCGAACTTATTTTACGCTCTCTAGTCGGCGAACTTTGAGAATTATCGACTAAATTCGTCACAGTCTGGGTGTTGAAACGATGCAGTTCTTGCACTGTTCGGCACCCAAGAAAATTTCCTTTAACTTTGCGAACAACCCAACTAAAAAATCAATATTAAACAACCTGGCCCAGGTTGTTCAATGCATAAATAGTACCCAGTTTGTACGTTATAAAGCTGAAATTAATTACACGTCAAGCTGGATTTTATTTTCGACAGTCATCTTTCCGAGTTCATATTGGAACGCAAAAGAGCTGATGAAAAGGAAAGGTTTCATTAATGACGCCCAAACGAAAGCAGCCTTTAGAACCCGTTAATCCCTTAACGAAACTTCGAATGGTTTATTCATATTGTTTCACAATTTAATGTACTTTTGTTGTATTGTAATAAAAAATGCCGATCATCTATTAATTGGGTATAAGTTGAAGAAGGAATTTTGACGTGAAACTAACTTGAAAATCGAAACTGGTGAGTTTTTTGGGCTTTTTGGTGAGTCGTGGAGAAGCCCCAGAAATTCACCAGTTTCAACCTATGACCGAGAAAGCCGCTCTTTTGACCACCTGGAACACCTTTCGCAAAAAAACATCAATTGCTTGTGTTAAAAAACCGTTCGAAAATATTCAGAAGTGTTATTCAATATAGATTATTTTCCCCGAAAAAAAATGAAAAATTGTTAAAATAATTGCAAAATTTGCATCAACTTTAAAATTGGGCCAATTCCCTTTCGAATAGTCCAAATGACAACGGCCATAACCTTTAAATGGTCCAATCTTGCAGAAAAGCGGTGTTTCACAGCAGGAAAATATTCATAAGCAAGCGCGTCTTTTATATTGTGCCAAAGGAAATTTTCCACTTTAATCTCCGCAATAAACTCCCCCATATTTTATTAACGCTGCAGGAACATGGCATTATTTTCCTGCTAGTAAAGACTGTGGAACTAAATTTTCTCTGGCAGGAAATAATTTACCGGGCACGATACAAGACATCCACTTCCGGACCCATGCAATTTTCATTGCTTCATTGTAATTACACCGCTACAGGATTTGTCAATCATTTTAAATACATTTTTTTCTTTTGTGTGCTTTTTAAAAAGCCATTTAAACAAGAAAAAAGTACATTAAAAATGCAAGATTGTGTGTCAAAGACGCACATGGATAAACATCCTAAAAAAAATCCGGGAAAACTGAAATACCCAGAGTTAAGGAAAAGTTCCATTAAAATCTAGGTCAGACCTTCTCCAAATTTCCTGGAGTGTGATTAGTTGAATGCGGAACAGCAGTTGTTCCCTGCTCAACCCTTTGCAGGATAATATTTCGTCTTCCTCTTAATTGGTTTCGTGACTGGTCGTACTAATTTTGCTTGGGAAAAATGACTATTTCATCGCTAAGGAAATGATTCGCGTATTAAACGGCTCAATGCTGAAGGAAGTGTTTTACAATGCTAATTATTGTTCCCTAAAGAGAAGCAGCGATAATAAAATCGTTGGACACAAATTACCATTAGAGACGAATTTGGTAGAATTTTCATTATGTATCAGATAAATAATAGAAAAAAAATTATTTGCATGTTTTGATTGTTTGATTTTCGACATTTTCCCTTCATTCGTACAACTTTTTTTCGGGATATATGCACTTTACTAAACAAAACCCAGTGAAAACTGTACATGAACGTAACACAATATCGTGCACGATCGAATGTGCAGCAATTAACTGTATTTTTTCCGTACGGTCGGCAGGTACGTATGTTAAAGCCAGTTCCAAAAAAAGGCGAACAAAAGGAAGTAAAATATGTATATCGGCATGAGAAGCCGTATCGGCATTATACAAGCGGTGAAATGCCTTTCTATTTATGGTCAACGGGCGGATTTTTTCAACAGTGTTCGCAAACGAACCAACTGAGAGTATTTCCACATCCATACCGTGAAACTAGCGAAAAACATACCGATATTGTCACTGTTAAACTGCGAAATTCATAAACTTTTGCTTAAAGTTGGAGAATTTGTATTGATTGAAACCAAATGCCCCAAACGCCGTTAATCTGCATAATTGAGAAGCTTCTTAGGTCGAAATCAGTCAAAAAACTCGCATGTGAAACTTTCTTTTTTTTGTCAAATATTTTATAAGGTCAAAGTTTTCGAAAAAAAAAATCTCAAAATGCTCCAGATTTTTTTCTTAAACTGGCCGAAACGAGCATAAAACTGATCCAATTTATTCTTGGATGGATGCTTGATCCGCACATCCAAAATTTGCGAGAAAGTTTCCATCCTCGATTTTCTTAAAATGCCTCAAAACATCTGGCCTTGATTTGAGCATGAAAAACACAACAACTTCAGGATCAACATCCCCAAGTGAAAGGAGTTTTGATCCCCGACTAATTTAGCATCTGAACAGTACTAAACAATGGCGTTTTCCAAGTTTGTTGAGTAAATTTGCTAAGGAAAACCGCCAGCCCAGCTGTAACGAACTTAGCGGCCGCCCTTTTATTTAAAACCACCGTCGAAACTTGTTCAACACAGGGGAAACGACGTGAAGCGTGATTGAAAACAACCCAAGAATAATGAAACACGGAAGCTTTATCGGACTTTTTATTGCCAAAGCAATGTTGTTGCCTTGAAGCGCACTTGAAGAGCGTGAGGATTAAGGAAAAGGAGTGTTTTGTACATGTAAAAAACTCGATAGGAGCCAGTTTTGAGAGTATTTGGGTTGCAATAGTGTGAGAACACTTTTCGTGAAACGGACTGCAATAAATCAACCAAATATTTGGCTTTTTCTACTTAAGTTTACTTTGAAATGCTCCGAAGTCAACATTTTTTCCAGCACTGAAGGTCCCAAATGATTTGCGATGGGACATTGTATGGTAAAAAGTGAACTGGAAGCCGTTTGGGCATTATTCGGTAAATGCCTTTGCTTCCCAATAAGGCGGTGCCCAAAAATAACTCTCCAAATAGGGAAGCAAGCATCCAACTATAAATAGCAATAAAAATGCCGATGTTTCTGATCAGTTTTAGCACGGTAAGTTTAACGATCTTCGCTGAAATTGTTATTGAAAAGGTCATCCAGAAAATCAAAGACTCGAGATTTCGCCGTGAAAGTCATTACAAACCAGACAAATTATTAATGGGCTGTTTTCACGTCTAGGAAAAATCGCCCTTTGCCTCAAAAGAGGAGCGGAACTTGGAGATGAAACTGAACTTCAAGGCAAGCGATTTTCAAACTTGATAATAACCTACATTTAACATCATTCTAATAAGGCAACATCATTCTAATAAGATTCAGTTAGAGAGTGTTTTTCGATGGTTCATGTTCATGCTGACTAGTTTGAACATTCCTTTAAAAGAACGATGTCATACCAAAAGCTCAAGTTCTAAGGCCCTTAAGAGATTAGTTTAGAAAAATCGCACCTACTATTACGCCGCTCCTCACAGCAAATAATTAATTTCCATAGTCCGCAAAATCCTCAAAACACTTGGAAAGAGTCCAAAATGTCCTCAAAACCTCAAAGAGGCCCTTTAATGTCAAAATAAATCAACGCTAATTGTTAGCAGGCACACGTCAAGGTGTTCGCTACATCATGACAGCAAGACGTCACAAAGTTCCCAATTTGAAAAGTTTCGTTTTCTTTTGCCAGAATCACTCCGCTGGTCGCAAAAACTGAAACACTCTGCAGGAAAACATCCGGTTTCAGACACTTAACGAATTTTCGGACAAAAATTGAATAATTCCACGATTTATGAAATCTTGTCGGACCAAATCGCGCGCACAATTTACAATTGACCACTAAACAGACAAGTGAACGAAATGACATTTGAACTGATGTGCTGGGTGTGCCTTTGAAAGCTGAAAACCAAATAAACATGGCGACTTGGACGTATGAATATTTAAATGAATATATTTTGTTTGTGAAAAATAACCTTAGAAAAACTAATTTAAGCCGCTTGCTCTGGATGAAGCGGGATCTTGCTATTTTAATTAATTCGAAGTAGTCTATTGCTTTTTATTATAAATTCAATGGAAAAACAAATGCAAATGAAACAATCCAGCAGTTCCAAGAGCGTCCATTTGCCAAGTAAACTTTCCCTTTAATTTCTCCTGGTCGGATCGTATCGTCGAAAAGAAGCGAAACAATACGTTCATTAAGTCTTTTAAAATGAGATTTTGGGAGATTCAATTCCGAGAGGAGCTTCCTTTAATTCCTCCTTTTAATTTCGGCATGTAATTGCGTCGGCCGTTTAACTTCCAAAGGGTCTCTAATTGCGAATAAAATGATTTATCAGATCTTCAAGTTATGGCCCGATGCCTCTCAGGGCTTAATTGAAGATGTACGAAGTGCAATTATGATAAATATGGTCGGGCTGGGGGGACAAGAGCGTATCAGTTCGGCATCTGGCCACTCGCCAACTTGCATCGAATCAAGCTAAACCCGAAATCGAGTTATTAAGTAAAATAGTTGATAACCGCAATAAACCAAATGAGTTTTCTGGCCGGCGCTTCGAGTGGCTCAACACGCAATCCAGTTTTATAACAAATGGAAAACCGACGACCGGAAATCCCATCTGTAACTCGTAACTTTCAAATAAAGTTTCAATTTTCGTGGAACGTCCTCATTACATCGGGCCATCTAAATGAGCTCTTATGTGGAAAATGCAGTTTTCCAGTTAAAGTAATGGGAGAAGGGCGTGTTTTGATCAATATGGCCGCGTATTTATTCCTCAGGGCCCGATGCGACATTGTTTAGTAAGTTCTTCTTCTACAGTGACGTGCCCGAAAGCCTCAGCATAAATTAACCAGCTACGGTTATTAAAACTTTAAAATTAAATTAGGATTAAACCATCGACCATGAAAACGTACCTTCAGTGCGATTTGCAGCACTAAAATTACACAAAACCTATTAAAAATCCTGTTAATGTTTTTTTAAGCATTCCTAGCAATTGATTCGCAAAAAATATGCGGAATTCTGTTTAGTTTCTCCAAATGCGAATGAAGCAGTTGAGTCAATACTGATCGCTTACCAGCATACCCAATGGCAGATACGCGCACTTTTCAAGGTGAGGAATTAACAGAGCAAATACAGATAAGAAAGAGTAAACTGACAAAATAAATCGATTTCTTCATTTAAGGACGAATAATTCATAAATTATCCCGTTTTTGACGAGTTTTAGCGCTTGAAACCAGAAGAAGTTTCCATTTTCGAACTTGGCTCCACTGGTCAACTTAGAGCAAAAAAATAGAATCAGCTTCGAACTGAGACAGACAGCATTGTTCCATTAAATTAATACAAAATTTCCAGACAAGCTCTTGTTTATGTTCCTTTTTGCCTGAAATATCGCATTAAACTGTCAGATAAACCGACTGAAATGATCAATGTCATCCTGCCTATGAGTTTCTTGTTCCATTTGCTTTTTTCCTTCCGGGCATTCAATTCAATTTCACTAGAGTTAAGCCAATTAATGGAAGTAGCACTGGATGAATCCACCAATTTAATATGAATGGAAGTTTGACACTGAGAGAGCAAAGTTGGCGCACAAGACAAATGAAAAAAGACAAAAAAATGCGCCCTTTTTATCGCCTGTCTGAAAGAGAACTAAAAGAAAACCAATGGTGAAAGCTTCTACACCTCCCCACTAATATTATGTACAGGATGTTTCGAAAGATCCCAACCTGTAAATAGCTGGTGGTAAAAACGATGTTTTCCAACAAAATTTGCCCAGTTTCCATCAATGTCTTTGCGGCATTCACACTAGTTTGAGCTGAAAATATTTCCAGGTATCCCCCTTGGTGGCAACAAAGGATAAATTGACTGGCGCTGGTAAATTATCAAGCAAGTCGGATATTCCGGCCGATGAATGCCTATTGTGTTAGATAGTTGTTGCAGCAATGGATTATAGTGCAGTAGGCCCTACATGACGTTATCGTTTACATAATAGGCCCATCGATTCAAGGGATTATTTAGCAAAGATTCCAATCGATGAACCATGATTGGAACAGGCACGAAGCCCGTCCAGGGGATTACAAATTTATTGTTCTCGTTTGGCGACGAAACGCTGTTGAAATCAACGCTCTGTTGGAGCAAGAAAAAGGATGGTTGCACAGCCCGAGCCAATTCTAAATCACTCTGTATATTCATAGTGTTCAAAAAATAAACATAGCGGTAGTTTTGGCAGTTTTTTCCTGTTGGAATTGGGATTAAGCGGTTGCGATCAAGCTACCCAAAAAAAATACTATTTTCCATAAATGCTGCTTAGAACATGTGAAAACCCAATTGATTATCGAATGAAAGCGATTAATTAGCCCCTTCTGAGCTCGGCAAAAGACATATCAGATTAAAGGTGGAAATATACGGGATCCGTGGTATCGTGCTAGCTCCCTATAATGTTGCAGTATAGCACGTAACCGGATGCAAATGAGCGGATGGCAAAGTCCGGAAGACGCTCCGGTTCGCGCCCCGCCATCTTTATCTTATCTAGCTGACATTGACTTTATATTCACAAGATCGTATTTCTTTTCGAAATTACGACCGCAGTCGCGCCCCTTTCGTTCCCTTTTAAATTCCCAAAAATGCGATATGAAAAACACATAAACGGCCAAGACATAGAGGAAGGCAGAATAGTGAACAGAAATGAAACTAATGGCAAAAGAGTCGTTGAAAAACTTCCAGCAGGAGGAAGAGTTGTTAAACACATAACTGCGAGATTGAAGAACCTCGAAGAAATAATCCTAGGCGGGCTTTCAGATAATTTGTGTGCGCAAATTGTTATTGATTGAGTCCCCATCCAAGCCGATGATTAGAATAAATGACAATGGACCAAATCAGTTGAATGAACGTAAATTGTCATAAAGTACTTCGACAATGTAACACGGAGATAATGCGAAAATATTCATGCACGCCAGCCGAATTAATTCCCAAATTATTTCTTCATGGAAATACTACAATATTTACTAGGCTTCGAGCCGCGTAAAATTCCAACTGTTCCCAATAAATTAATTTCCTCAACTACCAATAAAAACTGATTTACCAGACCGCATAATAATCTATTGCAACTGACAAAAAATGGGCAATTAATTCAGCATTGTTACCATATAATTGGTTTCCTATCAAAGCGGTCTATAGATAAACTAATAATAATAATTGGCACACAGTTTAATGAAAACAGTAAGTGAGCTTGTAATGAATCGGCTGCATTGATATGAACGCTTTATGTATGCCATATTTATATTTTCCTTTATCCTCAACCCCCCCAGAAAAAATACAACTGGCGCCTGTATCATTAAATATGAATACGCCCGTCAAAACAGCGGCGGGTCTGGATGTATGCAATGAACCACTCTTGTCCAGTGCATTCAATCTTACTTAAAATTGATTTATTTTCACTTTTGTGTCTGCTGATCGATTTAATCGTGGCAAATATTTCCGAATTGTTTTAACCAGTTTAAACTGATTTAACTACGGATCTCAAGATGTGTTAATCTCAGGCACATTCAAGGCCGTTTTAGAGTCTATTCGGATCGAAACCGGTCCTGCGGATGTCTGAGATTAGCACATTTTGAGCTCAGTACGGAGTTTCCACAGTTAAATTCCACTCCAAACCTGTAAAGATTTACAAAATATTCGATAGAAACTTAAAGACACGAATGAATATAAAATGTCTGCAATTGTTAAATACAACGAGCCTACGCCTCTACCTAGCTACGCCACTGGATGTGATAAAATCCACATAAATCAATAAACTGTTCACTCGATGAAATGATTCGTTATTTTCTCGATTGACTGCATAACGACATTGGTCATAATAAAGTTGACGATATGTTGTAAAGGAATTCAATTATGTATGTAAATAGTATATAATGTATAACTTGATTTTATATTGGCCCGAGTAAAGGATTGTTGCACTGTTGCAATTTTCACTCGACAACATTCAAACACTTCAAGTTGTGAGTTAGACCAGGCGAAATGCAATGGTGATAATGTCCATGCGGGCATTTTCCACTATTCCAGCACACAATAAAGGTATTGAGGAATGCATTTTCATTTTCCGCCGTGACCCATTTTCCGACAATACAAACGTAAAATGGAACAGCCGAGTTGTCAGGATGAAAATGATTTTCCTGTCTAGGCGACGACTTCGCGTAATTGGAAATTTCTCGGCAAATTATTTCCCAGCCATTTTCCAAGGGACCTGCAAGAGGCTCTTGTTGCGCGGTTGTTAGCTATTCAGGTTAGAGATGAAAAAACATAAATTGGAGCAATTTGCGCTGCAATAACGCACCGAAAGGGGCGACATTGAATGAAATTCCTGTCGACCATGTTTTATAGCGAGCAAGAGGAAATGTTGCTATCAGGCCAGACACAGTGTCCGACGCTGCTGCATGAGGAAAATTGGAAAATTTATTTAAAGGTAAACGGGAAACTCGGCGGTCGATCACTGCCAGCGTCGACCAGAGAGAGGGTTTCCACTAGGTTTTCCACGTGGGAAATTGCGTCAATTTCCCCTCAACTGATCAGTCTGCTGAAAAATTAATTCCGTACTAAATGGGGACGAGGATGCACTTATTTAGTCTTCTTCAAATAATAGCCAAGTAACTCTTTCAGCATCTATAAAATTAAGCGACGCGAAACTATTTTGCGTTGGTTGGTTTGAAAAACACGTGCAGTTTCTAGAAGAGCCGCAAACGAAGTTTGAACAAAATCTGCGTTTTTGGTATAAGTTTAAGCGCCAATGAAACAAATTGCGTTCTTCTACCGCAGCAACAAGTAAGTTTCTATCTGGTCGCACTTTCCAGAAAGAATTTACTGCCGATTAGTTTCAAAATATTTGACTCGCAATTTTTTACGTTAATGAAAAAATGCGAATTTTTCAGCAGAAGTTCAGGCATTTTTATAATTGGACACATTTTCAAGAAAAAATGATTGAAAAGCAATCGTTTGAGCGCGGCTTTTAATAATCATCGGTCATTAATAGACTGCCGAGTGATTTTTTAAATCGAATTCTTGAAAACTTGTTTTCGGTGCCATCGTTTGACTAATCACTAAATACATTTTCATTATTTGATAAAATTGTCGAAGGTTTTTTCCTTGATCCCCTGGTGGAAAGTACACAGTTTTCTTACTGTTTTCGATAGCGAAAGAATCACTTTTGCTCATTACCTTTTATCGTTACACCTTTCCTCCCATTATTTCTTGTATATTACCGTTCAAGAGACGAAAGTGGAGGTTTTTCGAAAGAAAAACCATTTTTTCTTGTGACATTTCCATCGAACAATCCACGGCCGGCGCATTAACAGTCTCATAGTAGGCCCAAGCGCTTAAACTGCATGGTAAACCGAGGGCCTATAAGCCAAGTTTTGTCGGTTATAAACCAGTACGCTCACTTCATGTGCACTATGATCGCACCGTGCACGCCTCTGAAGATGCCAGCCATGCCTGCTAGCAAAACGTCAGGATCAAATTCTTAACGACGACGACCTAATAAACCGAAAAATTACCTATTCTACAATCTGCCAACTTGATTGAAAATGATCCAGATGAAAAAGAGGACTCTATTTTAGGAGAAAATCCAAAAATAGCTGTCATTGGGTTAGTGTCCCAATGTCAAGCGATTTCAAAGGGCATTTGTATGCGACAAACAGCCTACATGATGGCTTATCTCGCGAAGAAATCCGACGACTTATAAGGTAAGTGGATTGTGACGGAACAAAGAAGGGACGGCTCGACTACTACAAGAAATTTGATGCTCTAATATGGAATACAGAATGAAGGTCCTTACCCTCGAAACGACGGGAATACTTTCAAAGTTACAACCCGAAGAAGATTGGGAATGGGAAGAATTTTTCCTATTCGGGTGCTAAGACCAGACCAGAGGCATTGAAACGTTGCCTTGAACATACCTGAACTTGAGCTATGAGTATTTATTTATCAGATAGCAAATCAATAAATAATAAAAATTGCCATTACATCGCTTACGAAAATTACACAGAAATAATTAATTGCTATTGATTATTCCCTAGGACCACTATCAATATTACTGTTATTCCACTAATCGTTTCGACTGGCAAAGTAAAAAAAACTAGAATAGCGTTTATAACGGCTTTTAATCGCATTTCGAAATACGTTCCTAATTCTTTTAGTAAATGCCTGCTTACCTCAATATTTACTTTCCCTACACAAATACACGGCTCTGTTAGTGTAACCATTGGACTCGGATAAATGCATTTTATCGAGTTTAACATACTTTTCTGTACAAAGATAAAAAAAATTCGAAATGTTGCTGTATTTTAGATAAGAACCCATCAAATTATATTAGACAGATCAATGTGGAACAGTACTTTAGGTGGGATTAACATACACGAATAAAACACATTATAGTCCGCGCGCCTAAGACAAGCAGGTATCATGCAATTTGGTACAAATTGTATACAACAAGCGGATTTTGCAATCAGTTCAGTTGTACGTGTTATCGATGGTTTTTAACAGGAACATTATTAAATCAACAGAAAATTGCCATTTATTACATTAGATTCTTTCAGCTTCCCACTAATGCAGGAATTTGATTTTCAAAAATACCTAGTGAAAGTGTTTGGAATTGTCGAATGAAAATCCCCTAAGAAACTGGCTAATATGCAAATACAGGGTGTCCCGATAAATCTTGGCATGCTTTCGGATAATCAGTTGATAAACTCACACAAAACACTACACAAATTAATTTGTAAAATTTCCTTGATTTTTAATAGTTCGATTGGACAATTCAATTTTCTCGAAAACCATTTAGTGGATTCAAATTCTGATGTCATATTTAGCTCTTTCAAACGATTTTAGTTGAAAACGAGTACCATGTCAATGGGCGGATTTTTCAAAAAATTTCGCCAATTTTTTCGAAAAACCACCCACGACATGGGGCTCATTTCATGCTTTTATGTTGTCCGATAAATCTAAATGTGAAACCAGAATTGACCTGAAGTTACTTTCCGGCATTCAGAATGAAGCATTTTTTGTGATTTTTTTTGTGGAAATTTGATTTTGGTGCATTATTTAGCTTTTTGGGACAATTTTTGCTGAAAACGAATGCCCATGGAAAAATGTATTTGCAACTTGTAACTAAAAATGACTTGTTGAAATGCAGCAGTGCAATCAACACTGAATTTGGTAAAAATAGGCTGCACCTACTCCAGATAAGCCAAACGAGTCAAATGTTTACCTAAACATAAAAAAAAACGTTAAATGTAAATAACCGGTCTCGAGGGTTTTATTAATAAACCAAGAAAACCGTAAAATTTTCAAAAAATAATCAAACCAAACGATTTTTTCTTGCAAAAACAAATCACATTCAAATTTATCTGAATCACTGACATTGAACTACCTACCTTGAACGTAATCGCTTGCAAATAGCGCTAAGCAGCCAGATTAATATTGTTTACTGCTAATAAACAGTGCGATTAAAATTTGAAAATTTCAAATGTTTTCTCACTGACCTTTTCGTAAACGCCGGCTCCGTTCATGCAATACATTCACCAAACGGCAATCCTGCCTCAGGGTCGCGGCTCAGAAAGGCACAGAAAACTCACTCTCGACAGTCGGGAAAAACTCAGAATCGTCCAGAGACCCGGCAGACCTGCGCCATTCCGCAACAAACACTTCAACAACGCGAACCGAAACACACTGAAATGTTTATTTTGTGGATGCCATGCGTCCGCTGATTCTGATCCTGCGTTGTCGGGTTTAGCAGGAATCGGTTTCGTTCATCAAATTGATACGGAAAAACGCAAATTTATCTAGCGATTTTCAACTTCAAAAAATCTGCTTTTATTGGAATCCGCCCCAAACGGGTTGAAGAATTGCGCAGTTTTTTCCTGCTTTGCTAAAATTAGCTTAAAAAATTTTGTTGTAGAAAAAAGTCGCGCTTGTATGCTTTGAGGAGTTTTCAGACATGCATGTTACGTGAAATTTAAATTGTGCAGAGTGCAGAGTAGAAGTTTGCAAAAACGTGACGCGTTTTTCAACTGAAATCAATGAAACTTTTTCGGCGAGTTTCTTCGAGGAAAAAATAGTGTACAAACTGCATCAGTTTTGAAAGAATCGGAGAAGAAACACCTTTTCCAGATAAGGAAATTTCCTCCCCAAGAAAGCTGCAGGAGTGAGTTTGGCAATGGCGCATGACAGGAAGAAAACGCATGCGTTTTTGTGAATTCAATAGAAAGATGCATAGGGAAATGGAATTTTATTTGATTTCCCGCTGCATTTCTGGGGTTATTTTTAGATAGGTATATCTTGGGAGGAAGAGTCTGCAAAATGGAGCATGCCTGGAGAGGGCAATTTTACGGGTTCAAGCCCGAATTAGGTTGCGATAAAGGGGATTTTTACCGAAAAATAAATGGAAATTTGTACTTGTGGTCGTAACAATAATTAGACGGGTGACATTGACGAATAAAATAGGTAAAATTTTACGAATTAAAAAATCATGAGTAGACGATTGCGCATTGAGGAGGAAAAAGTCAAGCAGCTCAAAGATGAACTGCAGGATGAAGAAGATAAAATGAAGCTGATGCAGGAGAAAATCTTCGGCCCTCTGGTGTGGCGCCGCTTTCAAAATGGCATCAAAGTGGAGGATCTGCAGGAAAATCGGTTCAATGATGCAGTGGATTTAATAATGGTAGGAAAGTTTCTATGCAGATTATGCAGTTTTCATGCGCGAAAAACGACTTTAGCAATATTACACTGCTGAGGACGTGCTGTTTCGCAACACCAAAATATCCGAAGACAAAATCTCCCAGAACTCTTTTGCCGATAGACTGATTTTCAAGCTGAAAGATCGGGCTTCGATTATTGCAATTGATGAAGGTAAAATGCTGTCAGAAATTGAACCAGTTTTCAGTGAAACTTTAAAACGATTGCGCCGCTTGGATCAAAGTGTTTCTTTCAGAAAATGAAAATTGCGTGGCAGGTGTTTTGGTGCTGAATCCCGTGCAAAAATGCGACTTTGGCAGAGTCTACAGCAGGACAATGTTGGTGGAAGGAAAGTCCTATAAGAGCATCACGGACTTTATGAACTACATCAATCGTAAAGTTGATGTGTTTGAGGTGCTTCAGTGCGAAATTTATCTTCGCTATTATCTGCTGTGCATCGCACCAGAGTATAGGGGTCGAGGTAAGTGGAGGAAAAACCCTGAGTGATTGACAATTGCGTTGAATCATCCATTATTATGTGGAAAAGTGTATGGGAATTTTTTGCTTTTGAATTTCGACGAACTTTTAACGCGCCCACCGTATATATGTATAACCTATATTAAGCGAACTTTTACGAGTCGCAGGAGGTCGAAACTTTGCTATCGCTACGAAGAAGATTTTGAGGAAAATATCAATTGAGTAAACTAATATTGAGGAAAAGCTAAGAATTTGTGCAAAACAATGAATTTCTTAGGCGGTTTGAGGGTTTCAAAGTTGCTCACTGACGGAAAGCGCATAGACGTCAACGGGGCCAAATAATTCCCAACCAAGCTTTAATACTCACAGCTGAACTTACGGGAAACTCTCGACAATCCAATGAACGATCATATGGAGGCACAAAGCACTGAAACTTTCAAGTTTTCCAAACTTATCCATACTAAACGCGGAACGACATGCCGGAACAGCCGGATTCAAATTCGAAGCCCCCGCACTAGCGCCATCTAGAGACTCGCAGTAGCAACATCCAGTTGCGCGGCGAAAATATATTTGAAATTTTGCCGCGCTTATTAAATACCGAGTCCGTCTGGAGTTCTCGGAACTCAAAGTCGAAACTAACGTGTTTAAGGCTTTTTCTAGTTTGTTGCATTTCTCGCTATCCTACGATGGAAATGAGGATGAACTGATTTCTCTAATTTGAAGAATTTTTCGCAATTTGGTACAGATGCGGGGCAGGAGAGAATGAATGTTTGGATTAAATGGCGAAGTGCTCAGGAAAATGCTGTTGCCACTCACACAGACTATTGTAGCTCAAGTATACTTATATAGATAAAGACTCCATAGAGAATGCTATGTTGTCTTTTCTAAGTTTGGGTCAGTTTGGGCTACTTTTAGTTAGTTACTTTTTACGCTTGCTAGTATCCAGAGACCTGGAAAAACTCGTCTGAGGCAGGGGCGGATCCAGCTT
>NW_026018508.1:15437967-15439062 GCF_020466585.1 Dendroctonus ponderosae
AGAATTGAATGGGGGATTCGCCCTTCGTCTGAGGACGTTTAAATAATCGCAAAATTTCAGCTTTAGGCTACCAGATGATGCTTGCTGGACTGGACGTTGCGCGGCATCTGAAAATTCCTGTCGTTATGGGCGTTTTCAACAATTACAAAACGCAGACAATCGGAAGGAAAATTGGGATTAATCAGGTAAAACAAGCGAAACCATCAGCGCAAAAAACCTAACAAATACGCAACTAAACTAAACTCAACAACTAAGGAAAATAAGGAGACTATTTAATTAAACAGACAGAAAACAACAGTTGAACTTGATGTGTTCTTGCAGATATTGTACGAGTTCAGCTACGTAAAATGGTCGGACAAGAACGGCGAACTAATTTTTTGCAATCCCGGACCTGGAAACTACACGTGCAATATCCAGGCGGGTCCAGTGCCTCCACCGCCTGAGCCCGGCCCATCTCCAGAAGCCCAAAACGCGACGCCTCAAGTGAAAACCACCAGAGCCGAAAAGCGGAAAAACAAGTTGAAAGCTGATGCAAAGCCGAAATAAACTATTTTGAGTTTTTTTGGTAAAACTGCTGTTCTATGCTAAAACGCATAGGCCAGTGGCAACGATTACAATTCGTCTTTAATTGGGCTTTGATGGGGGGCTCGGGGGTTGGACTCCAAAGTTCTCCAGAACTTGGCCCGGTCTAAAAACAGCCCAGTTTTCATGCCGGGAGATTCGGCATTGATGGAGTAGAACTCCATATTATCAGACGCCACTGGTTTCCAGGGCTCTGGAATAACTTCCGATACTTCAGGAGTGGGATTGCTGCAAATACAAACGTTAATATTCAGGCGAAATTTCCATTGCGACTTCTGACCCTGTTAAAGCGAAATTGGCGAACAGCATGGAAAATAATTTTGCCACATTCTTATCGTCTTCGCTAGGTTTTTTGTCTGGGAAAAGCCCATCGCCCACTGGAAACAGGTACTGCAGATCATCAGCATGGCAAACTCCTGCAAGTTGCACAAAAAAACGTCCGGCTATAGCGGGTCATTACAGGGGCGGATCCAGCTTTAAAGTTAAGGGGGGGTTATGTAGAAAAAATACAGT
>NW_026018508.1:15439843-15441635 GCF_020466585.1 Dendroctonus ponderosae
TCGGAGGCAAAATGAGCAAGGACGCTCATTCGTACATCATTCTAGCGAGAAATAAATGGCCTTTTTAGAAAGTCATGACCCCCATGACCCCCCCCCCTTTGGATACGCCCATGAGTCATTATCAACTCCCACAAGCCTTTACCATAATCCACGTCTCCACCGCCGAAAATTTTGGTGAAACTCGCCACTCCCCGATGGCTAAACAGGTAATAATACACAGGGTGATTGCTGTAGTTTCGATGCAACTGCACGGCTTCATCTGCGCAGTTCAAAAACCATCCGTCGGTGTACATCTGGAACCCCAACCAACATCAGCCCTGCATTTAGCGATCAAGAGCAAACCTACGTTCACCAGCTGCTCCTTCATTGACCAGTCGAGCTTCTTATTATGGAAGTAAAACTCCCGAATTTGCTTGGTCACTTTGCTGATATTCTTGGCTGTTTTATCGTACATGAGACTAATGGGGACGTTTTTCTCAAAGGCGCTTGCCAACTCTTCAAGCAGCGCGTCGTTGTTGAGAACGCCTGCAACCAACAACAGCTGGAATACTGCGAATAGAAGAGGAGTGCAACTCAATACCTGCCGCCCTCAAAGCCCCATCTTGCGAAGTTATTCCCACCACTAGGGGCACATCGGCGCTTTGCCCCGACTTAACAATATCCGTCGGTGAACTGGTAAGGAAGGCGCCTTCCACGTTGGGCTCGATGGTGGGCTTGAACGGGATCATGGGGTCGAAGTCCCATTCCTAAAAAACCCCAAAAAACCTCAAGAAAAACTGAACAATATGAAGCCTTTCACGGCCGATTAAATCACATTTAGGAATGTTTTCCGGGCTTTGAAGCCGTGGTCTATGGGAATTTCTTCCTGACGTTTCGTCCACAACTGCGGTGGACATTATCAAAGGCTTCAAAGCCCGGAAAACATTCCTAACTGTAAACTGAACAATGTTGGATATTCACCATGAAAATAACATCGTGCTTCACAATGTCCATCGCATCGACTTTCCTCAGGCATTCGACCATGTCTTGAGTGGGTTCCTTGGGGCAGTCGAAAGCCTCTGCGAGTTTTTTGGAGTTTTGCACCCCTTCGGTCTTGGGGCTTTGCGCCCAAATGCATAACGAGGTGCCACTCATCGCGATGCCTTTGTGGAATAGGCCTGCAATAGAAGGTGTTGTTAAAAAACTCGAGTTTGCAGCGAGTTGGTTCCTTTGAAAAGACTAATGGTGCTGGTGAACAGCTCAACAGAAACCGAAGTTTGATGTTAAATTTCTCCGGAATCAGCTTCTGGAAGTGGTGGAGTCGCTTTTGTGGACCCTCTTCAGATTCAGCGATAAATGAGGCGTCGTCAACGTAGCAAATAAGATTAATATAATTTTCCTAAGAACGCTCATTTGTACATCATTCTAGAGAGAATTAAATGGCCTTTTTAGAAAGTGAACCATGGATAAGAAAATGTTGGCAGTTTTCTCAAAAAATGCTTGAATTCAAGAAGTTTTTGAGTTGCGTGGTTTTTTTTTTGAGTTGCAAAATCCACTTGAACATGACGCTGCTTTTTTCGAAGTTTCTCAAGAACCATTCGAGCCACTGAATTCGTTTTGGCATCGTTGGATAGAGAATTGAAAAGTCGATTCAGTCGTAACAACGTGAGTGAGGAAATTTGAGTAGTTTTGACCCAGAAAGCGAAATTTGAATATCAACACTTAGGTGCAAGATTATGCCAAAATTCCATGTTTTCCGTCCCGTTTTTGCTCATATCTCGGAGGCAAAATGAGCAAGAACGCTCATTTGTAC
>NW_026018508.1:15442334-15455199 GCF_020466585.1 Dendroctonus ponderosae
CAAGATTATGCCAAAATTTCATGTTTTTCGTCCCGTTTTTGCTCATAACTCGGAGGCAAAATGAGCAAGAACGCTCATTTGTACATCATTCTAGACAGAAATAAATGGCCTTTTTAAAAAGTGAACCATGGATGGGGAAATGTTGGCAGTTTTCTCAAAAAATGCTTGAATTCAAGAAGTTTTAGATTTGCGTGGTTTTCTTTGAGTTGCAAAATCCACTTGAACATGACGCTGCTTTTTTCGAGGTTTCTCAAGAACCATTCGAGCTAGAGAATTCGTTTTGGCACCGTTGGATAGAGAATTGAATAGGGGGGGGTCATGACCCCCATGACCCCCCCTGGATCCGCCCTTGTTCTAGACGCACTGTGCCGATTCAATGGCTCAGAAACATTGAAAATCGCTCCGAAACGATGCGCACAATTACAGCCGATTTCTCAAATATAATAAACATTTATGGGTAAATCCGGTATCTGCATAATGCATAACGCCAATAATCGGCGTCATTTCTGGAAAATGCAGGCACTCGATTTAAATATCGCTTACATTTATGCAAAGCAGCTTTTCAACTATTAGGAATTTTTATATGTACATATATACCGAGTGGGTGCAGATTAAAGTTTTACCAGCCGGGGCATTGAAGGTGAACAGTGGCCACTTTAGAGAAACGTCCCTGTATTGAACAGCTATTGCAAAATTGCGCTAGCCGAGTGAAAACACCAACCGAATGCAATTTGACATAAAATATGAACGCGAAGAAAAATCGTCCTTGCATTTTACTAGGCGATCTTGTGCTAATGTTGCAACATATCAGGCTGAATTTAGCAAGACGAGGGGCAATTAGCGCCGGTATCCTGACTGTTGTTTTAAACGACTTGTGTTAAAAGCATTCATAGATAAATCGTTACACATTTTTGTGGAATATGGAAATTTCTTTAAAAAGCGGCGTTTTTTCTGACCTTTGCTCATTGGGGACATCATGTGGTAGTGAACGCTGGCGCCTCCAGCCGATTCCCCAAAAAGCGTGACGCTCTTCGGATCGCCCCCAAAATACTGGATGTTCGATTGGATCCACCTTAATGCCAAGTTTTGGTCCTTTAAGCCGTTGTTTCCAGGCACAATTTCATCCCCCGTACTCAGAAAGCCCAGAGCACCTGAAATAGTAGCACATAATTTGTTTCGTTAGTTAATTCATAACGCAGTTTTATTTGCGCAATTTTCTGCATCACCGGATTAGTTCGGACTGCAAAACCAGTTGTTCGGTTAAATAAAGGATTTTCCGATAAAAACGATTTGTTCTTCAAATTAAATAAAATACAAAATATTTACATCAATGCAAAGGTTTTTAATTGATTAATATTGATAATTGATGTTCGGAACACTTCATTCAAATGTTCACCTGCAGGAGCTGATTTGATGGATTTTCGATGGCTTTTTTCGCCCCAGTAAATTAGCTCTAATTTGAGGAATGCGGGGTTCAATATTTCACTTCGACGCGTCAATAATTCGCAGTTTGATCGCAAGAAAATGACGCAAAACGAGGACGATAAAGTGCCACTTTCAGAAAATCCATCATCTTTCAGAGAAAATTTGAAATTTCAATTGGCTTTTTTAAAGCAAAATTAAGTTCTGAATTTTTTCCCGAATTATAAACGATTCGGATGCCATGAACCCAATTTTTGATGGTTTTCTCCAATAAAGCGGCTTTAAATTTTTGAAATTTATTAATGCAGCGCTCAATAGTGCGTTTCAACGCCTAAATAATTCAAATTTTGTTCTCATCGACCCAGAAAAAAATTTGGTGGAGTTAAATCACAGCTTGTTGGAGGCCAATTAACACTTGCATTTCTGGAGATTATTGATTGAAGGTGAGAGCAAGATGTCAAAAATTTCCGACTTTAAAAAATTCGATTTGTTCATAAAAATATAGACAATCTCCAATTCGAAGAAAATGCATAATTTTTCGCAAAAAAAATTAAAAATGCCTGGAAGCTTATCTCCGCTATCCGCAATTAAACAATCAACTGATGAATTACAAAAAACTAACAAATAAAATTGGCAATGGACGCAAATTCTATTACTTTTAGCAAGAACAAAAATGTATAAATTCATTTTTTAAATAAAAAACACCTATTTTTTACACTACATCGTTTTGTCCTTTGCCCTTTATAATCGATTTACACCAGTTTCTCTGTTTTTGTTTGTTGATAACTTAATTTGAAATTTTGGCGCAAGAAAAATAGTGTTTTTATTTTCTGCCGCTATCCACTGGCCGGTAAACCCAACAACCTAAATACACAGATTTTAAAACGTTTTTAACACCTTGTTAGTCTCTCTCTGCTTAATTCGCTTAGAGATTTAGATAATTCATTTAGATTATGTCTAATTCCTCGTAAATCAATTGAAATAATCAGCTTTCCCATAAATGATCTAAATATGTATGCACAGCAGTGTTCAATTTACATACAATAAGCGCTCTGACCAGTTTGAATTCCCAAATGAGTTACACGCGTCTTAATAAAAGGAAATTTGCGACCGAATTTACACCAAACTGAGTTTGATTGACACTGAATATTTTAAAAAACCAATTTAATATATTTAGTTTTTTTCGCTAATCCCGCTTTAGCCAAATGCGCATTAACTTGATCAAGTTTTTAATTAAAATGGCACATAGTTTTGCACTTTTTAAAAGTCACCTTTGCAATGATCGAGTACATATCGATTTTTTAGCATTTAATTGCTATGACAAGGCGATTTAGCCACTTGAACCGACAAAGGCCAGCCATCATCTCTTAAGTATACATCGAACTGTTTAAAACAAGCAACAGAGATAATTGCTCACGAAAAAGCCGACAATTAAGCGCGCTTAATTAGTGCCAGCAATCTTAGATTATTCTAATTAAGTGAAGGTTTCCATTGATTTACCAAGTCTGTAATTTGGCACCACCAGCACCACGTCTCGATCCAGTAGGACATCAGGACCGTACCACATGGTGTTGCCTCCTCCACACAACCACCCGCCGCCATGGAAGAAGACCATAACAGGAAGAAGTGAAGCATCTTCTTCGGTGGGAAGCTGTGAGGAAAGTCGCAAGGGAATAGTTATCTAACGAAAAAACCCATTTCGAGGTCGCCGATACGCCAGCTGGACGTTAATTGGGGAATTTCGTGGTTTTTTTCTTTTGTGAATAATCACTTAGCGATTATATCACAAGCCATTACCTTCGGGGAATAGACGTTCAGATAGAGACAATCCTCCTCGCCCTCAAACAGTTCGGAGCGCCGATAAATGTCCCTCTGAGGACACACCGGATGAATCTTGGAGGCGTTAAGGGTGCCTTTCCAGGGCCCGGAAGGCACCGGATGCTGAAAAACGGCAACCTTCTAGAAAATGCAACCTTGGCGAAAAGTGTGATTTTGTAAACAGATTAGTGTGGGATAAAGGCCATGCTCAGTGAATAACAAACTAATCAAATCTGTGTCTTTTATTATTCCATGCAAATGCAATAAGGAACAGGCTTGCAACGATGTGGATTTTTGCTTCGCCCATTTCCGCGATAACGTAATATTAATATTAAAACAATGTCATTAGAAAAAATCGTGTCATTAGCTGAACCGTTGGGTGTCAGTCAAATAATGCTTTGAAATGGCTCAATCTAGCTTAATGAATATGTTGATGTTTTGTAGAATGTGCAGAAATAAGCATAGAAATAAGTATGGAAAAATGATTTTGCGTCGTTGATAAATCCTCAATGAACCCAAGCATTTTCCCCCAATATTTAGTGCGTTTTGTTGTTCTTACATGTTGAAACAAGACAATATTGGGAGATTTTATTACTGTTCACGCCAGAGAAGGAAGCATGTTTTTTTTGCAAAAGTCCTTGAGCAAACGGTGCTTCAAAGACCTCGCACTATTGCATCTTAACCAGGATTATGGTCGCAAACCTTCTTGAAAAAACTTTGCGCGTCACCCTGTATAAGGATAAACGGGTTTCCGATCGGGTATAAACACCTGGTCAATGTTGAAAATGGGCGTTTGACCATAAATGCGAATTCTGGCATATTTTGGGGAACCTGTTTAGGTTCTTTAAAAAAAAATGTAAATGTTCCCGGTAGCATCCTGTGATTTTTTAGCCTTTAACAATGGCAAATGTTTTTAATTTAATAAAAATATATGAACATTTGATATGAACGTTTCCATTTTGATGAGGGTTCTTGCGGCCACCGTTATTCATGACCCAAAAATCACTTATCCACTCTTATAACTCTTAATTGTTACAATGATTTCATAAAATAAAAATATTTTTTTACATATAGTGCACATAAAGTGAGCGTAACGATTTATAACCGACGAAATGTCGCTTATAGGCCTGCAATTCACCACGCAGTTTAGGCGTTTGGGCCTACTATGAGGCTGTGGATGCGCCGGCCGCGCTTTTTTGGATGGAAGCGGTCAAAAGGAAAACTAGTTTGTACGCATTTTATTAGGTGCTGATGATGCAGGCGTCTTTTAAAAACAATCAAAAACCTTATAAAAAATTTGGTAATCAAGGCTGTTTAAAAACTCGGTGGTTTTCCAGTAATAAACTGTAATTTTCTCCCAGTAATAAACTGGTGTGAAAAAGTTTTGAGTTATTAGGCCGTCGTCGATAGGAATTTGATGCGAACGTTTCGCTGGCACGCAGGTCTGGCATCTTCAGGGTGCGTCAAGGGCCAACTATTGAAATTATAAGGCAATCATGGAGAGGACACTCACTTTAGTGAAAGCTAATCGATCGCGCTGTCCAAAACAAATAAACCAATCTGTAAAGGCAAACCACAGTGCTAAAAATACATGCGAAAATCAATAAAAGTGCATAAACAACAAGGAAACCACTAATTAAGGTTAATTGTTGTATGTCAAAATTCGTGTCTTTATTAGCATTAACAGGTGTTGTCTCACTTTCTACCGCCGTTAATTCGGAATCAGTGAGATTCCGAATTTAGTAAAGACCAACACACTTTTTAATAAAATTGAGCAAAATGCAGATATATCAATGGAAAAATCTACTAAAAAGTTTTTCTCTTACCTTAAATCGTAGATCGCCTACCGGAGGTAGCGCGAAGGGAATACCCAAAAACCCAAAAATTCCTCTACCCTCGCGCGTTTTGAACATTTTGCCGCTCATTCTACCCTGCTGGCATTTAACTACTGGCATCGAACAATCACTACAATCACTACTGGCAAAAACATGCACATCGAGTGAAACACCACCAAAAACAAGGGCCCAAAGCGCTGCCGAAAGAACGATCATTTTGGAAAAGAAATATATCAAGCAGCTTTGGAAAACGCTCTGTATATCGAAATGGAACCGAATCACTATATATTTGAATTGGCACTATGATAATCTGTAGTAGAACGAATTCTGGTGGGAATGGAAGAGTTTTCGCGACTGGTAGTTGGTGGAAGCCTTTCCTACCAACCAACCGCGGTCGTTGATCAACTGGGTCATTTTGCGTATTTGCCCATTAAATTAGAAGAGTTTCCAGATGTTGAAACACACTAACTGTGCTAATTTTAAGAACTACAAACGATGCATTTTGGATGGTGCTGAATCATCAAGTCCGTTAAAAATGCACTAAAAATGTGCTAAATTATTAATATCTTGAAGAATTGCTGACGGCACAATTTAACACAGTTCGCTCTCGATGATACGGCGAATGAATCTAACTGATAATTGCGCCAAGATTTGGTGTTTAAAACATAAAATAGTCATTGGTGCAGTGAATCTTCGCCCGTCTGCGTAAAAAGGATCACCCGCACGTTTCCAGGGTAACCAAGTTGGATTGGTCACAAGACCCCACCGGGGGCAAGCTGCCCGCACCAAACCTTCAAAAATTCAAATGTACCGCAGTCAAATACTCATTAGTGAGCAAATAAATTAAAGCAAAAAACCGTTAGTATTCGCAAAAACAAAAATAATTATTGATATTCTAGCAACCTCCAAATAATTCATGGTGCGCGATGCTTCAGTGGAAACCGCCTTGTCTTTGCGCGTTGCTTCGTCAACTTTTTCAACACTTTCTCGTCAACAGTTTGTGCAAGTGGAAGCAATGCGATCATCAGGCAACAGTAAGTAGATTTTGTTGGATCAAAAACACTGGATAATTCAGTTCAAGTTTTTCTTGTAGCTCCATTGCGTCAGACCCCAACTGAGAACTAGTTTAAATTGGGCCCCTCTGTATGTTAAATCAGCGGTGTTGGTATTTGGTATAAACAAGCCACATTATTCTAATTATTAATCAATTTGATTAAGTTAGTTGCTTGATGTCACCTTGAATCAGTCCACAACTACGTAGGGAGTATCTACCATCTATCAGATATCCATCCATAAGCCATTTAATCTGTTCAAATGGCTTCAAACAGTTCCAGTCTCAGTTCGATCAGTGCGACCGCAACGGCCGATCAAGAGATATCAAAGATCCGAAGATATTTACCACAAATTCTAGCTGTGAGTGTGAAAAGCGTGCTGTTGGTCGTCTATGGGCTCACCATGGGATTGCCTACCATTCTCATACCCAGTTTGTCGGGCGGGATACCAGGTGAAACTATCGAGCTGGATAAGGATGGCATTTCTTGGATAGGTGAGTTTGTCACGATGTTTAGGGTCAAAGTGTTTGGAAATTGCAAGTATTTTTAAGATCCTTGAATGTTGGTGCATCAACTTGGTGCAACAGCAAGAGTCTAGAAAAGTCCCGTTTTTCTTAGGCCAACTTTTCGGCAACATTTTAGCCACCATCAGGGCACTGGAAGCGAGTCAAAATCAGAAAATTGTCTCAGGGTTTCCCTGATTGACTTTGCTACCTTCTTCTCTAACCGTCTTTGGCGTCGTGATTTCATCAAAAAACAAAAAATCAATAAAATAAACTTACCGTTGCTTTCTTGGACTCGCTTGATGAAAAACCTCGCTGCAACCTACTTGGATCCACTAAACATCGCATTCAGGGAAGGTTTTCTGTTCAACAAACTACCCTTTAAGCCATATTTTTCTTCACTCATACTCTTTCCAACTGTTCTCCATCTCCCCATAATCCTCCTCCATCCAATCAGCAAAACCTTCAACTTCAAACCAAATCGACTTTAGTTTTGGTTTATTGCAGGTTCTTTAAACTACCTCTGCGTACCGCTCGGATGCATCTTATCAGGAACGATCACCAAACCGATAGGCAGAATCAAGGCGATGCAAGCCATCTGCATGCTGTTTGTGGCCGCATTTCTGCTCTTCCATTTCGCCAATCAAGCCTGGCATATCTTTGTGGGGCTATTTTTGACGGGGTTCACTGGAGGACTTCTAGAAGCACCCGTAAGAAATATTCACGTTGACTTTCCTACATCCTTTCCTCCTTAAGTGTTTCACAGATGTTGAAAATTTCTGAGTTTTCCTTCAATTAACATAAGCAAACAAACCTTAGCTGCATCTAAAGGGCAAATAATCCGTTTGCAGACCCTGATCTACACGGTAGAAGTAACGGAACCGAGCCTTAGGGGTGCAATGTGCTCATCCTCAACCCTAGCCATTGCCTTAGGGGTGATGGTGTCCTTCATCCTAGGGACGGTATTCCCATGGCGAACCATGGTGCTCATAAACGGAACGATCCCATTGGCTGGAGTGATTTTACTGTTTTTCATTCCAGAGTCGCCCTACTGGCTAATAATGAGGCAACGGGTAGATGAAGCCGGAAGAAACCTGGCCTGGTTGAGAGGCTGGACTAAAGTAGATAATGTCCGGGAGGAACTGCAACTGTTGAGCGAAAGGTTCCAGCAGCTGGAGGCCGATGAGCCAAGCTGGAAAAAATCCCTTAAACAGTATGGCAAAGCCACCTTTGTGCGGCCCTATCTTTTGATTTGCCTCACTTTTGTAATGGCCTACTCCGGCACCACTCAGATCAACATATTTGCGATCAAACTGTTCGAGCTCCTCAAAGTCCCCCTGGACTCCTACTACGCCACCATCCTCATAGGATTTGTGGAGTGTCTGGGAAGCATTTGCCTGATGGTTGCAGTTAGATGGCTGGGGAAACGCCTCCTGTGCTTCATTGCCCAATCAGGCATCGCAGTTGCCTTCATCATCACCGGGGTTTACACCTACCAACTGGGCATATGGAACTTCGACGCTCCGATTGCAAAGGAGTCAATTCCCAACCACACTTGGCTGCCTTTGATCAGCATCCTTTCCATTGGCTTCTTCAGCTACCTGATGACTTTCACCCTCCCATGGATAATCATGGGGGAACTGTATCCGAATAACATCAGGGACACCGCATCTGGACTGTCTGCAGGCTCTGGATACATCATCGCCTTCATTGCAAACAAACCCTTTCTGGATCTGGTCAACTGGATAACTCTTCCGGGGGTTTTCTGCATGTACAGCGCTGTAGCCTTAGCTGGGATGGTCTTCATGTACTTTTTGCTTCCGGAAACTGAAGGAAAGCCTTTGAGTGAGGTGACCGACCATTATGCGCAAGGGGGCGTCCGCTTGAGCAACCAGGTGGGCAGATCGAGCTCTAAATCGAAAAGGGATGATGGCGAATTTTGTGCTCAATAAAATGTTGCTCTAGTTTTGCTTTGCCCTTATAACACCACTAAACCCTGTGCTTTTACGCACAAAGTTGGATGCAGATTGGTCAACGCTTTTTTCTTCAGTCAACATGTTTTAGCCCAAAAAAACCGCTTTTCTCGCGCGCAAGGTTCAGTAAAACTACCGGCTACTTTCACTACTTTCCACTCAGGCATCTTCTGCATGGAACCTCGTAAACCGGTACCACAATCAGTAGAATTGTCCCTACCATAGAAAATGAATGACAAACTGGTAATCCATCCAAGAACACCATCAGTGCAGTGCCGACAATTTCAAGCCAACAGGTTCAGTGTGTTTGGTCAAGCCGAAATTATCGAAATCAATCAAGTGAATGGTAGTTTTCGTCCGCCTAAGTGCAGCTAAATGCGTTTTATTGCGGAAGTTTGCAGGAAAGATCGGTTAATTTTGCGCTTTGAGTGATGCGGGATAGGCAGGATTAGTGTTTTAGTTGGGGGTGTTTGAGCGGCTTGAAACAATGACGGTGGAAAGGTACGAAGATTTTCAGTTGGTCAACTTTTGATGGCATTTTTGAAAAACTTCAAGCTTTAACAGGCAAAATGTATTTGTAAAAGTTCCCAAAAAGTCTGAAAACTCTGTCACATAAACAACAAAAGACACCTCAAAACACTACTTATCTCAGGCAATTTGTAATTTAAATCTGGTTTAATCGACAAATTTACAGGATCAAACCAGAACCTGGATTAATTATTTCGCAGGTTTGTTGGTGTGAATGCGTGCCATCCGGTACTAATAATAGCAACTGAAGAGGATGCAATTTTCCAAACGTCCTCAACCCCGCAAGTACCGTTATTGTCTGAAAAAGCTTAGCGCAATGTAATAATAGTTAGATCACAGAAAATTGGACAATTAACGTATAGAAGAAAAAAATAATGGATATCCCACTAAACAATCACTTCGAGTCTACAATTACAGCTAAAAATAAAATGTTAATTATTTACTACCAGGTGTACGTTCCATAATGTTATCGTTTGCCTTAATTACGCATGGTTTGAAGGCATTTTATGTGCCGTAACGAAAAGTTTCGTCACATTTTCCGAATCAGTGATTGGATTATCGCAAAATTCTACTACAAAGACAACAGCTGAACTAGAATTTGAATAAATCAACTTCAAGGACCCTGCGATAGCAGGAGTTGCGTATGTTCACTTCCCCAGCATGGAGGATGGTTCGTAAATCGGTCGGTAACTTTATTACACATTAACTTTCAGGAAATTCCAGGAACCAATCAAAATTTTAATTATGATTTCTGCTATTGCGTCTTCTTGTTTGTTGCTATTAGTTTTGGGAAATTCCAGTTCACATGTTAACATGCTAATGGACAACATCTATACCAATTTGTGTCTGAAATCGACGCCTATTTCCATTAGTCATTAGCTTTGGTGGCTCCGTTTTGCGATTTTTCTATACCTATTAAGTTTCAAAGCAAATTTACTACAACTGAATGATCGCTAAATATTTAACGCATGGACCTAAAAGTGGTAATTTTTGCCACTAAATATACAATTGAATTATTGTTTGTTGCAAACATGCTAACTGAAGTTGGAGATGCAAACATGGCGATAATCTAGTGAAACAATCGCTTGGCTGCAGTAAAAACAGCAGATCTGAACTAGAACCGATTTTCGTCCAAGTGAAGATTTGATGATCATTTTCATTAGTGCAGCTAAAATTATTAAGATCTTCATTTCCGAGACGGTGGTGAAACACTTAAAATTGGTGCATTTTTAGGGCCAGGCTTCAAAATGCCCCATAATATAAAATTGCAATTTTGTAGATAAAAACTCATGTATTCGCAATTTAAACTGCCAAACACTGCCATTAAATTAAACATATTCCCACTCTCTTGCTAGAATCCGAGAATTTAAGCAATATTCCAATCCTGTTCAGAAAAGATAATAAAAACAGATTCTCAAAATTACCGGTTTTCCATTGAATGAACCAGCATCAAATCCTTGTAAATAGTCGTGAAGGTCTTCAAGCACATCTTGCTATGCTCCGAACTCTATTGTTATTGAAGATGTATGCAAATAAATGGGTATTTCCTTTTTATTTATTCTCGAGTCTTGAGCAATTGGTTAATTGCATATCGAGGCTTCGTACGACTTTCTAGAGCGAAGCGAAGACGTAATATTTGTTACTTATCGGGTTGAGTAAATAGTGTTTTGACTGCACACTGTTGCTTCGAAGAGAATTACTTAATTGTTAATACGTGGATGGGTTGCATTATTCCTTAAACCGATTTCAAACTGTTACAAGGTCTGATGATTGTTCTTAACTATCCAAGTTTTAATGCAAATTCCAGAACTCATCAGGTGCGTATCTAACGGAAAAACTGTGCCCCCATTCCCAGCTGAAAGTGTCCAACACTGATAATCCGGTAGCACAAATGCATTAAATCCGACAAAAGACTAATTGCCATTCACAATGCCCCAGATGATATTTATGCGGCAAACAACTGTGGTTTTAATTGTTTTCCAGTGGCTAATTAGTTTATTGATCCGATTTTCAATAATCATGCGTCTCAAGGCAGGAATTGATTAGTTGCACTGTTTTTATCCTCTGACCAACAGAGTAAAACGGTGAAACGTTAACTAACAATCGAGAGTCAATAAGGATTTTCACATGAGGAAATGATGCTGAAATAGTAGCAAAAAGTTACACAACTCTTGGGAAAAATCCCTGATAATTGACTGCAATTTACTTTACGAGAGCTACTTGAGCAAGCCGCACTTGGATTTTGGATTTTTACCTCTAAGCCAGGAGTTTGTCTGTTTTAGCGAAGGGCTTGTTTGCGATCAGCGGCTCCAAATTTTTGATCATTCCATCATAAAACTCCATCATCTGCGTTTCCCAAACCTAACAAACTCTCCAGATTATTATGGTTTCTTCGGGCTCTCTGGAGCAATTCTGGAGGTTCAATGTTTTACCATCAAAACAATACTCAAAAATTTTGATTTTTTAGTGCAAAATCGTCGCCTCAAGCGCAGACGATATCCGCCCTACGAAGAGCCCTGCCTCAAATTCTAGCTGTCAGTGTGAAAAATGTGCTTCTTTTCGTGTTCGGGATGTCGCTGGGCTTTCCCACTATCCTAATCCCCAACCTATCCGGAGGCGATCCAGATGAGAAGATCGTGCTTGGAGTAGACGCAATTTCATGGATAGGTAAAAGCCCTTCCAACCTCTCGCTATGTTCATCCGATTCTACCATTAGAGGTTTCCAGGGTCTGTGAACTTGCTTTGCGTCCCACTAGGCTGCTTCCTGTCCGGCTACGTGACGCAACCTTTCGGAAGAAGAAGATCCATGCAGTTCGTCACTGTTCCATTTCTGGCTGCCTGGTTGATTTTTCAGTACGCCACCGAGCCCTGGCATGTGTTTCTTGCGCTTTGTATTACTGGATTCAGTGGGGGACTTCTAGAAGCCCCGGTAAGTCTTTAGTGTGGACGTTAATAGTCCTTATTGGTATCCAGGTTTTGAACTTTGCGGTGGGTATTTGGAAAATTAATTTTGCAGAAACCCCGATAGTTAGCAACTTGCTTTTTCCCTCAACTATTCTGCCCTGCTAAGACAGGAAGTCGTATCTGCAAAAACCAAGTTTTGAGATATTAAGCAATTTGTAAATTGTGACATGCCATCTTCGCTTATTTGCAAAACTGTTCTTTTTTAAGATCTCAATGTGGACTTTACGTTAATAAACTTACACAACAAATCTTAAGATTGTAAATTTCGGGATTTGATAAAAAAATTGACTTTTGTTAGATACGACTTTTTGTTTTAGTATTCTCATACTATTAAGGTATAGACATGCTAAGTAATTTTGCAGTATAGTACTCATAGTTTAGCAAATAACATAAAAGCAAACAACACAAACTTTGGAAGAAAAACATATATTAACTAAAAATAATACATTATCTAATACTAGTAACTTTCAATATCATTTCCGTCGTTCACTGGCAGATCTTACCAAAAAGATACTCGATTTTTTGCAAGCAGTTTGGCTTTCCTATCCTTGTCAATTCCTTTAGGGGCCAATCTGATCGCAGGTTTTGGTAGGTCATTTTATAATGTTTGGCCAATAGAAAGTTGAGTTCAATCAATGGTCCACCAAATTTGGTTTTATTAAAAAGGTTTTTCGAGCCCCTTTTAAATTGAACCTCAACAAAATTTGCTAAATAAGGTTTAGGTGTAATTTTGTTCATTTTGAATCTTGCAGAATAGTCAATAAAATCAT
>NW_026018508.1:15456198-15459096 GCF_020466585.1 Dendroctonus ponderosae
TTTATTTATAGCATTTTGTCTCCATATGTCAATTGCTTGGGTGCATTTTTTTGCACAATTTTCCTTACATGTTTCTTGCACGTCATGCTGTGCAATTTTTTCCCCTCTTTTCAGTTTCTTTCTTTCCTGTAATGATTTGCTGTAACTTTTCCGTTGTCGTACTTTTCCTTGTTTGGTGAATTTTCGTGATTGATTTGGCAATTCAGACTCCACAGTAAAATCTGGATCGTGTGAATTATCAATAGAATTTTGGTTTAGTCTGCCATGTAAATTATTAGCTCTATATGTGGACATTTTTTGAGCTAATTCCTTGTTTAGGGCCAGTAAAACTCACATTTCATTGTGAAATAGTTAAATATAAGATACTTGCCTTGTTCGCTATACCAACAGAATATTAAAATACCATAAACAACCAAATATCTCTAACCACACTTGCATATACATCATACGGCAAAAAGATTTAATAATTATTATCAATATGACTTTTTGATCATTACGACTTAGTACAGATACCAAGCCCAAATGTCCTAATTGAAATATTTTTAATCATATACGACAATATGACTTGGTAATTATCAATACGACTTTTTGACCTGGTAACTGGTAGATTTTTGCAGATAGGACATATGAATATCATTGAAAAACCGTATTCTAAATATGATAAAAGACGTGGGCTTTGATCTTCGTTCTTTATAGTTTCTGGGCGGCTCAAATGTGTTTTGTACAAATTATCAAAGTGCAAATATTTCACTCAGCACAGCAGCCTCCGCTGTGGTATATGAAATTTGGTAATTTGTAGACCATAAACTCCAAAAACCCAAGAAGAGTTGTTCCTCTGACAGCCAACGCAAAAATCAGGTTGCTATCTCTTACGGTTTCGGATCAATTAATTGTCAAAACACCCTTGGCAGGTCAACCATGATCGACTACGGAATAGCAAATAATCGCAAATTAAATACAGAATCCAGAAATGAAGAGACGACCACAGTTTTTATTGTTTGCTCATCTCTAACCGTTCAGACTTGATGAAACTATTGGGACACCCTGTACCGTTCGGCACACCTAAACCTCCCTTTGCAACAATTTAACATTCTCCTTCCATAGACCTTGACGTATCTGGCTGAAGTCACCACTCCAAACTTGCGCGGAGTTTTAGCAGCCACTTCTTCAGTCTCAGTGATAGTCGGCATCCTGGCGCAGTTCCTCTTGGGGACGTTCCTCCATTGGCGCTCTGTAGCTCTCGCCAGCTCCGTCCTGCCAATTGTGGCGTGTGCTTTGCTGTTTTTCGTGCCAGAAAGCCCTTATTGGTTGGTGATGAAGAACCGGCAGACGGATGCTCAGAAAAGCATCGCGTGGCTTCGAGGATGGTTGCCAGTGGACGATGTTCTGATCGAATACAAGGAGTTCTATGAGCAATTGAACAAGAACAAGACGAAGTGAGTGGAAGACACAGTCTCCCCAAGCATTTAACCCTGAACGCTTCTAGGCGCGAATCTTCTCAAGGCCCGCAAAGCGAGGTTTCTGCGCTCGCAAAAATCAAAGAGAACTTGAAGTTATTCACCAAAAAGAACTTCCTGTGGCCCTTTGGTTTGGTGACTTTAACCTTCGGAGTTGGGCACTTTTCCGGGATGACCCCGCTGCAGACCTACGCTGTGAAGATTTTCGCCACCTTCAACGTCCCGATTAACAAATACTATGCCACCATCATCCTAGGTTGGGAGTGGATGCTCTCCCAAAACTCCCCACTAATGCCTAAGAGCATCTTGCAGGTGTTGCGGAAGCCCTGGGCTGCATCCTCAGCTCCATCCTGGTCCATTTCGTAGGGAAAAGACGAATGAACTTTTTCTCCCTATTGGGCACGGGATGCTGCTTCTTCGTTGTCGCCACCTATGCGCAAACCATCAACGTTAAATTCTTGGAGGCGAGTCACTTGGAGACCAAAATCGGACCTCAGTTGGAAGGTCAGAGTTGGGTACCCATGATCTTCTTGATCGGGGCTGCTTTCTTCTCACACACAGGGATCCGGATTTTGCCTTGGATGCTCATAGGTAGGTGCTCTAACTGGCCTAAAAGACACCTTTTCCAGAGCAAAAGCTAATAAAGTCCCCGTTCCAGGCGAGGTTTATTACAGCGACATCAGAGCAACAGCAAGCGGCTTCTCAGCAGCAGCCAGCTACATCTTGGGCTTCATAGCAAACAAAATCTTCTTCTCAATGATTTCCTTTTTAACACTGCCGGGAACCTTCTGGTTCTACACGGCCGTTGCCCTCTTGGGAGTCATCAGCCTCTACTACTGGTTGCCGGAAACCGAAGGAAAAACACTTTTTCAGATAACCGAGCATTTCAGCGGCGGCGAGCAGCTGGATAATAAAGTGTCCAACTTTTTGCGGTTGAGGAAGCTGCAAAAGAAGCAACAGGCTCTGGATGGTGGTGGCAAAGGCGTGGAAAACGCGGCGTTTGATGAAGAACCCGCTAAACGCTGTGAAGTTCTGGATGTACGACTGTGATATTGAAGTGTGACAAATATATTTTTTTAGACTACATGAATAAAGGCACTGTATATGCGTACAGAGTGTTTGCGCATAAGTAGGCACCCCTACGCGATCATTTAGGTCAAAAAATGGTGAAAAGTGGTAGATGTAAAAGTTGTGTAGTATTATCAAAAGAGATTGACTTTCGAGGCCATTTTTTTAAACTAATGGGTTTTTAGGCCGTCGTTCGGTAGAATTTCTTCCTGACTTGATAGGGAAAATCGGCTGCTGCTGATACGCGAAAAGTGTCTTATTAGAGTTTCTAAAATTTCCCAAAAAATCAGTCGCTAATTGTGACCGTATGGCGCTTCTGCAACATTTGCTTGAAAAATTCAGTGCTCTTAATGCGAAAGAGCTAGAAAATTGG
>NW_026018508.1:15460095-15461296 GCF_020466585.1 Dendroctonus ponderosae
CGTATTATTTAAAAAACCTTAAGATTTAGGTATTATAAACCTTATTAAAACATACACTTATTTTGTTCAGCGAATCCAAAAATGCAATAATATACAGGACATTTCATTTAAAAAAACGCCACTTTGATACCTTTAGAGCCTTTGGGACACCCTGTACATTAGAAAAATATTTTTAAAATGTGCGCTCGGTATTAGTCGGACAATTCATAAAATAATACTTTTTAAAAATCAAACGGTTTAATAGCAAACTTCCGTGCCGTATAGCGTGAATAACCCTGTATGCCTACGTTTGTTTGTTAAAAGGTGTTAGGCTAACGGTTTGCGAGTTTTCTTGGGTCATTTTCAGACAAAAACAGTTTTAATTGCAAACCTTTTGCCGAAACCCCCACTATTCGCGTAATATCTGACTAAGATTGTTTGGATTTATTTCGATATAGTTTTCCTGCATTCATTTACGCCCTTATTCCATATTTTGCAACTTGTGGCCTTTTTGTAGCAATTTCTTTATCTTATTAGATTCCCTTTGCAAGCCTCAAATATTGCGTTTTTGAGCCGATTTGACTACCGCTCATAGACCACAAATTAGCGTATTTATTGTGCGAAAAGTCTTTGGTTTACATTTTTACGAGATTGTGTTAACTGAATCCCTGAAGCTACTTGGAGCCATGAAAATCGACGCTCCCTTGCAGTTTGGGTTTGAAATTGATCCGGACTTTGCAAAAAAATCATCTTTTCGGATGAAGCACATTTTTGGTGGGCATCTGAATAAACAAAAGTGTCGTTTTTTGGTATGAAAATAATCCTGGTAATAATTTGGTATGATTTTGGAGTTTCAACCAGATTTTACTAAACGCACCATAAACACCAACAATATCCAGCAATGCAACTGTTAATTAGCCTCCAAGAAGATCTGATTTAAGGCCACTAGACTTATTTTAGTGCGAATCTCTCAAGTCCTTGGTCGATTSACTTGTCGAAATATTGACGCGCTGAAAAAAGCCGTATTGCTGAATTTAGAGCCGATTTATTGGAGAAAATCATCAAAAATTACACACTTCAGTACAAACAACCGATTCCTTTATATATCAAAAATTGGGTCCGAATATATACAGGGTTATTCACGCTATACGGCACGGAAGTTTGCGGCTAAACCGTTTGATTTTTAAAAAGTATTATTTTATGGATTGTCCGACGCCTACCG
>NW_026018508.1:15462295-15464990 GCF_020466585.1 Dendroctonus ponderosae
TTATTGCGAAATAGGAGCACTATTTATCAATCTGTAATAAAAGACGTGAGGAAATTCTGTCTGGACAAAAATTTTTGAGGCGAAATACCCAAAAAGAAGTTTGTAAAAAATCAACGCTGCTGTGTTTAGGACTGTCTCTGACCATACCTATCAACCATTGGGTATATTTGCGGTCAACCAAAGTTTGCCTGCCGCTAAACAATTGGCGATGATTTGGAGAACATTCATTGAAGATCTGAGCATCTTAGGAATAACGGTTCTGGCCAGCATTTCTTCGGTATCGCCCATTTTCTATGGCGCAATAGAAATAATGATCCAGGTAGCAATTATTCAATTAAATGTAGCAATTAATCTGGAAACGTTTTTACAGCTAAAGTCTATCTTGAACCTATATAGTCCCATGGTATACTCGGTTCATCCTTTTGCGAGGATCGTTCATCTCTTCGACCATAACAGCTTAATAAACCGATTTGACGACTTAATGAAGGAATGCGATAGAATCTACTTTCTACAACCTATGGGTAATATACAAAATAGTTTGAAATTGGGTTCATTGGGTTATTGAACTGGAACTTTCAAACAACTCTGCATAGTCGCAGTAAAAAATCAATCAAGTAAACATGTTGTTTTTCGGCGTAGAGACCATTAAGATAAAGAATATCGGTCAGAAATTCAGACATTCATAATACAGATTATGCATAAAAGACATTTTTTCCTGGGCCAAACTTTTGGCTGTTTTTCAGCGACTGAACGCCGGAAAAAGAGTCAAGAAAAAACGCGTTTTATTCGCAGACTAACCCAAACTAACCCAAAACTCTCACACTCACGCAAACTCCTCGATGATAATAATGCAAAACTAATAAATTATTTTATTTTAGCCGCATCCCAGTCAGAGATCGTATCGAGTCACGAGTTAAGATTAATGAAAACATCACATCAAGCCATCAAAAGCTATCAAGCCGAACTTGGCAATACGAACATGTCCATATACGATCAGCGATTCCGGGAGAAAATAGAAAAAGCATCCTATCCAAGTAAGTTTTTTGAATTATTTACCCGTTCTTCTGTTGGGGGTAAGTAACAAAAATTCTCGCAAAAAATGAACAAATTGGCAAAATTCTCCCGCAACGCGGAATCTTTGTTCAAATTAGCTCGCTTGGAGGGTCTGATGAGGATAGTTCCTTTGAAAAGTGGGGTAAATGTCCGTGAGTTATGAAGGAAAAAGTTAGTAGAGCCCTAGCGTTTTCTCAGAATGCAACTTATTTGAGAGAGAAGTTAATTCTCTCATTCATTGACTTTCTGAAAACTTTTGAAAAAAGCTCATTTTGTCACAAGCAACTTTGTGCTTCGACTCAACATCTATGCCTGGGTTTTTGAATTTCTTAAATCGCAATCAAAGTCGATGAATTATAAGCAAAACTTTGCCTGGATCATACGCGATGGATTGGGAGTTGGGCGCAATTGAGGCTCCAACGCTCGGCTTTTCCAAAAAAATGTCCCCTAATGAAAATGTTGAAATAAACACCTCTTATTAGGGAATTTAACCGTCTTTCATCCACTTGTTGAAAGGCCAAAATTGAACCATGCATCTATGAGTTGTGAGGGACAAATTGAGTTGATTAAGTTGGATTAAGCGATGGTTTTCTCGAAAACTTTTTCTAGTCTTCAGTTTTTTTAGAAAGTTTTTCTGTCCAGGAAGTGCGTTCTAAGGTTCAGAAATTAGGCCGATAGTCAATTAAAGCTAAGCAGAAGACGAGACATCGTTTGACGCGCTGCGCTGTCTTCTGTAGCAGTCCATTTTTTCCAAAATATTTTCACAAGGCCGGTTTTTTAAGTTGCAAAGCTTTTAGAGAATTCAGTTGTCTAAAAGGCAGTTTTTGAAATTTTTAATCCGCAATAAAAGTCTATGAGTCGTTGCATGATTGCTGGAATCGCTGATTGCGCTGGAAGGATTAATCGTTGATTTTGTCGAAAATATTTCTCAATCGCAAATGTTTTCTTTAAGAGTGGATCTAGACAAATCAACTGTCTAGAAAATGTGTGTTTAGTTTCAAAAATTAAGTCAAAAAGCGAGTTAAAAGGGAAAACTGGAACCGGTGTGCAGTTTGGCTCGCTTGATGGTTCAACAGTTCATTTTCTCGAACCCATCTTCAGATCGCCAGTTTTTCAGAAAGCAGGGTTTTTTAAAAATTCCGTTTTCTACAGGCGGTGTATCGAAATTCCAAAATAGCAGCAAAAGTGGGTGAGTTATGAACAAAAATGTGAAAGTGTGAAAGAAAAAGTGTTGATTGCCTCGAACAAATGCTGTAATTCATCGAAGTGGACAATTCAAATTCAAATGTCTACAAAAGGGTTTTCAATTGTGAAGAAAACGGAGAGTCGGTGCATAATAATCGACCGCAGTTGAAACCTTCACAGTTGTCTACAAAAAGTATGTTTAATTTCAAAAAACGCGCTTAACGCTTAGCTGATGAGTTACCAACGAAAGAAGCCGGTAACTGGTTCGGTGCAGTTTTAAAGTGTTTTTTTTGCTTGACAAAAACGCGGTTTGCTTTGACATGGTCAAGTATCTAACTGTTGATCTCTAATAATTCCCCAAGTGGATTTATGCCTGGATTATGAGGGAAGAAGGTGTAATTAATTCTACTATATTCTATTCTATAAACTATTTGCTGCTTTGGAAACAGGGGCGGAT
>NW_026018508.1:15465989-15467843 GCF_020466585.1 Dendroctonus ponderosae
GTTTTTGCTCATATCTCGGAGGCAAAATGAGCAAGAACGCTCATTTGTACATCATTCTAGAGAGAAATAAATGGGCTTTTTAGAAAATGAACCATGGAACTCCATAAACTCTCAACCTCAAATACTTTGGCATAGCAGTAAACTTGTACATTGTCCCCAGGAGGCAAAGCATGGACTCGAGGCGTCCAGAGTTTTTTGACTGCCACTGAGTTGGTCGCTAAACTAGGAGATATGGACACTTATTGGTTGTCCCGTAACTTAACAGCTTGCTATGAAATGCTCGAAGAGTTTCGTATTCTTCTTGCCACCGTCCATTTTGGCTCTGACATGTCCAATGTTAACCGCGACCCGATATGCAGTTCAGGAATCGCTGTTCTATACTTGCGTGACCCAGTTAGTTACCGAACACCTGGATCGAGGAATAGTTTTTGCTTCCATGGGAATATCCCAATAAACATCCATACATGTTTTCTGCTCGCTGTGCTGTACGATGACCGAGAGGTGTACCAGAAACTGCTAGGCGGCTTTTACGACCAAGACAGTTACTATGAAGCGTCCGACACTGCTTCATGTGTATCAACGTCGTCCAGCAGCCTGAGTGGCGAAAGTGAAACTTCTGATGATTTAATTTTCCATAAAGCGGACAACGACCACGAATCTGCTGAAAACAGTCTAAGTGATACAGAAGCTGACAAAAATGCAGTTTATATGATTAAGCTATTCAAAATAGCCGCACAAAGGGATCGAATAGTCGAAATCTTCAACTTTGCATGCGGAGCGTTCACTAACAGCTTAGACGTCATCACAGAAATACGCGAACAACCGCTGATAACACATATAAAAACCAAAATAACAACCATTACAGAATCTACTAATTCACTCCTTGATCAACTGAGGATGAAAATCCACAATAAAGACGTTGCGCCCGGGGAATCATGCAACACGTTGATCGGTTCAACCTCGACAGCAACGGAGGCCAACGATACATTGCTATGCATTAAAATCATTGAAAATGAAATGAAAGAGTGTGCACAAGCACTAGCTGGTTTGCTTCAATGGGTGAAATATATATCAAATAAGGTAACCAAGGTTTACGACCACGACACAGACCTGAGGAAAATGAACTATTATTATAACATCGTTGATAATTACCATACGATCGTTAATATCTATTTAGATTCGTATTCTTCTTCTACATTAGAAGAACAGGAACACCAAATACCTGACAAGTTGGCAAAAGTTCATTCTAATGCTACAGACGAATCTACTACTAGAAATTGCCTATTTCAAAACGATCCATATAACAGTGATAACAACGCAGATTGTAATGCCGTATCAGAACAGCATGCTATTTTATTCTTTGAGCAAATGTTCCAGCTACAAAAAATTACTGTTCAGTTGGCTCAAAATATTAGCAATGGCTCACTTGTGAAAACCTTTAAAATTCCGAGTGAGACAATCAGCCTATTGGCAACACTTATAGAACAAGTAAAAATAATTTTAGGTGACAATTATAAATTAGATCAGATTTTTGCAGCCCAGGGCCATGTAGTGCTTACGCACATAGCACGTCCCAAGGAAGCCAATAAGACCCAGCAGCCAAACAACGTTCCGTTAAAAATCGCTCAAGATCCTCATGATGAATTAAACAAACTGAAACGTTTCCTTGATGGACTATTCACGAAGAGCGGCACAGTAAAACCGATAGATAGCTTTAGAGAGACCACTGTAACAGTGCAAGTGATCTTGAACCATCTTCAACTATTTTGGGAAACCATTTTGGAAAAGCGAATCCAAGAGGTTAAAAACAATGGCATCAGAATTGATGAGAAAAATAATGAAGTTAAACCCTTA
>NW_026018508.1:15468842-15476216 GCF_020466585.1 Dendroctonus ponderosae
CTCTGAAGAAGAATCCAATAAAGACCAGAGTAAAAACAAAGATCTGATAGACGACAAGGCAACTTCCAATCATCAAGCCAACGAACGAGAAAAGGAACACACTCGAACTACTGAAACAAGAGCAAGTGAAGATTATGAAGAACAATTAATTAAAGACAGTGACAAACAGGAAATTAGCGAAAAGCAACCAGTGGAAACAGAAGAAAAATTCAATAAGAACAACAGTACGTCCCAAAATCTGATAGACGACAATTCTTCAAAGCACCAACCCAACGAACGAGGAAAGAACGAAATTGAAACTACTGAAACGAAACGCAGTGAAACTGATGATGAAACAGTAATTAAAGACAGTGACGAAAAGGAACATAGCGAAAAACACTCAGTGGAAACTGAAGAAAAACCGAATAAAGACAACCGTGCGCTCAAATATCTAATAGAACCCAATGCAAATTCTAATTATCAAACCAACGAACGGCAAAATGAAAGCATGAAACCTACTGAAACTAAACCCAGTGAACATAATAAAGAAACATTAATTAAAGACAAGGACAAAAACGCCGAGCAAATTTCAGAGGACTCTGAAGGAAAATCCAATAAAAACCAGAGTAAAAACAAAGACCTGATAGACGACAAGGCAACTTCCAATCATCAAGCCAACGAACGAGAAAAGGAACACATTCAAACTACTGAAACAAGAGCAAGTGAAGATTATGAAGAACAATTAATTAACGACAGTGACAAAAAGGAAATTAGCGAAAAGCAACCAGTGGAAACTGAAGAAAAATTAAATAAGAACAACAGTACGTCCGAAAATCTGATAGAAGACAATTCTTCAAATCACCAACCCAACGAACGAGGAAAGAAGGAAATTGAAAGTACTGAAACGAATCGCAGTGAAACTGATGAGAAAACAGTAATTAAAGACAGTGAGAAAAAGGAACATAGCGAAAAACACTCAGTGGAAACTGAAGAAAAACCCAATAAAGAAAACAGTGCGCTCAAATATCTAATAGAACCCAATGCAACTTCTAATTATCAAACCAACGAACGGCAAAATGAAAGCACTAAACCTACTGAAACTAAACCCAGTGAAGATAATAAAGAAACATTAATTAAAGACAAGGACAAAAAAGAAAACGCCGAGCAAATTTCAGAGGACTCTGAAGGAGAATCCAATAAAGACCAGAGTAAAAACAAAGACCTGATAGACGACAAAGCAACTTCCAATCATCAAACCCACGAACGAGAAAAGAAACACATTCAAACTACTGAAACAAGAGCAAGTGAACATTATGAAGAACAATTATATAAAGACAGTGACAAACAGGAAATTAGCGAAAAGCAACCAGTGGAAACAGAAGAAAAATTTAATAAGAACAACAGTACGTCCAAAAATCTGATAGAAGACAATTCTTCAAATCACCAACCCAACGAACGAGGAAAGGACGAAATTGAAACTACTGAAACGAAACGCAGTGAAACTCATGAGGAAACAGTAATTAAAGAGAGTGACGAAAAGGAAAATAGCGAAAAACACTCAGTGGAAGCTGAAGAAAACCCCAATAAAGAAAACAGTGCGCTCAAATATCTAATAGAACCCAATGCAACTTCTAATTATCAAACCAACGAACTGCAAAATGAAAGCATGAAACCTACTGAAACTAAATCCAGTGAAGATAATAAAGAAACATTAATTAAAGACAAGGACAAAAAAGAAAACGCCGAGCAAATTTCAGAGGGCTCTGAAGGAAAATCCAATAAAAACAAGAATAAAAACAAAGACCTGATAGACGACAAGGCAACTTCCAATCATCAAGCCAACGAACGAGAAAAGGAATACATTCAAACTACTAAATTAATTAAAGACAGTGACAAAAAAGAGCATAGCGAAAAGCACTCAGAGAAAATTGAAGAACAACCCAATAAAGACAACAGTACGCTCAAAGATCTGATAGAAGACAATTCAACTTCTAAAAATCAAACCAACGAAGAAGAACAGGAAGACATTAAAACTTTTGAAACAAAGCCCAGTGAAGATGATGAAGAAACATTAATGAAAGACAGTGACAAAAAAGAAAATCCCGTAAAACAGCAGTGTAGTGTACATTCTGATGCGGTTTTATTAATGGACGTATCCCTCAGAATAGATGTAGTAATGATTCTGTTGACTCGCCAGTTTGAAGATACTAATTTTTTGAAAGTACACGCACTTCCGCATGACACAATCAATCTATGGAAGAAACTTTTTAACCAATTAATCAAAATTATAATTTCAAACAAAGAGAAAACAAAAAATTCGGAAAAAGCCCGTAACGCTGTACACCCTCAGGTAAAAATTGTAAACACTCCACCAACCAAACAGTCGCTATACGACAAATTAAAAGAACTAGAGAAATTCCTTGCTGCACTATTCTACAAAAGACAAAAATTAATACCGTTGGGAAATTTAAGAAAGCGAACTGCATTATGTAACAAAATCTTAGGCGACCTTCTTCCATGTGTCGTACTTAAATCCTCAATTGGTAGGGACAACGAACGGAAAGAGGAAAAAAGATATGACAATAAAAAAAGGCCACCCAGAAAAGCTGAACAAGAATCCAGTAAGGACAGAACGTTTAAAAATCTGTTAGAAGACAGCGCAACGTCCAATCTTCAAACCAGCAAACAGAAACAGCAAAATGCTAAATCTTCTGAAGCGAAACCCAGTGAAGATAATGAAGAAACAGTGAATAACGACAACAGCAAAACAGAAAATACCGAAAAACAAACAGCGGAAACTGAAAAAGACTCCAATAAAAACAAGAATACGTACAAAGATCTGCTAGAAGACATTTCAGCTTCCAAGTATCAAACCAACGAACGGGAAAGGGAAGGCATTCAAACAAACAAACAAACAAAACCGAGTGAAGGTGATGAAGAAAAATTGATTAAAGACAGTGACAAAAAGGAAATTAGCGAAAAACAACCAGTGGAAACAGAAGAAAATGTCAATAAGGACAACAGTACGTCCAAAAATTTGATAGAAGACAATTCAACTTCGAATCACCAACCCAACGAACGAGGAAAGGACGAAATTAAAACTACTGAAACGAAACGCAATGAAAATGATGAGGAAACAGTAATTAAAAATAGTGACAAAAAGGAAATTAGCGAAAAACAACCAGTGGAAACAGACGAAAATGTCAATAAGGACAACAGTACGGCCAAAAACCTGATAGAAGACAGTTCAACTTCGACTCATCAAACCAACGAGCGAGGAAAGAAAGAAATTGAAACTACTGAAACGAAACGCAGTGAAGATGCTGAGAAAACAGTAACTAAAGACAGCGACAAAAAGGAAAATATCGAAAAACAACCAGTGGAAACTGAAGAAAAACCCAATCAGGACAACAGTATGTTCAAAAATCTGATAGAAGGCTGCGCAACTTCCAATCTTCCAACCAACAAACAAGGGAATGAAGACACTAAATCATCTGAAACGAAACCCGGTGAAAATAACGAGAAAACAGCAATTAAAGACAAGAACAAAAAAGAAAATACTGAAAAACTATTAGCGGAAGACAACAGAACGTTAAAAAACCTGATAGAATGCAATGATCAAACCAATGAACGAGAAAAAGAAGACATTAAAAGCACTGAGACAAAAGCCAGTGAGGCTAATAAAAAAACATTAATTAAAAACAGTAACAAAATGAAAAACAGCGAAAAACAATCAGTGGAAACAGGAGAAAAACCTAATAGGGACAAAAGTACGTTGAAAAATCTGATAGAAGACAATTCAACTTTGACTCATCAAACCAACGAACGAGGAAAGGAAGAAATTAAAACTACTGAAACGAACCTCAGTGAATATAATGAGAAAACAGTAATTAAAGACAGCGGCAAAAAAGAAAATAACGAAAAACAATCAGTGCAAACTGAAAAAGAATCCAATGAAAAGAAGAATACGTACAAAGTTGTTATAGAAGACAATTCAACTTCCAATCATCAAACCAATGATCGAGAAAAGGAAGACATTAAAACTGCTGAAACAAAACCCGGTGAAGATAATGCAAAAACATTAATTAAAGACAGAAGCAAAAATTTAAAGAGTGAAAAACAATCAGATCTGATAGAAGAGAATGCAACATCCGATCATCAAACCAACGAACGAGAAAAAGAAGACATTAAAACTTTTGAAACGAAACTCAGTGAGGCTAATAAAAAAACATTAAAGAAAGACGAGGACAAGAAAGGAAATTCCGAAAAACTATTAGCGGAAGCCGAAGAAGAATCCCGTAAAAACAAGAGTACGTCCAAACACCTGATAGAAGACAGCGCAACTTCCAATAATCAACTAAACAAATCAGAAAACATTAAAACTACTGAAACAAAAGCCAGTAAGGCTAATGGAAAAATCTTTATTAAAAACAGTGACCAAACGGAAAAGAGCGGAAAACAAAGTGCGAAAACTGAAGAAAAATCCAATACAGACAGCAGTTTGTCCAGCTCCCGAAGAGACGACAACGCAACTTCCAATAGAGTTAGCAAAAATTGCGAAATGAATAATGATAGAAAAGCAAGTGTCTTAGATGTAAAACGTGCTGATGCACCACAACAATCGAATAATCAGCCTTTTCGTAAGCAAACAAACGTTTCTTCCTTGACTGAATCAGTTGCTGTTTCTTCTTTACACAATGAGAATACCGCTTCTACTAGTGCACTAAGCAAATATAATTCAACTGCATTAAACCGATTGGATATTGCTTGCATTAACAATGAAAATAAATTAGCTGAAAAGGATATAAGTAAAAAACATGTTATTTCTAAAGATGAGACTTCTCTATTTCTTAATCTGACCTGCAAGCTCCAAATCATAACGAATCAAATATCCAAAAAACTTGAAAAAGTTGCTATTTTGGACGCATATACACCTACGGGCAAAAAAAACACACTCTTGGCAAAACTTATAAGACAAGCAACCATAATCCTAGAGTCCAACGAACAAACAATGCTAAGTCTCACTTCAACCCTTGATCGTCAAATGCGTACAGCAGAGAACGATTTAAAAGTCTTTATAGAAATGATAGCAAATGGTAGGGCAAAAAATACGTCCGATGCAAACATATGTTCCAATGCATCTCGAAGCGATTCTGGCAAAACCCAAAAGGCACAAACCGCACAAGGTCCATTCGATAAACTGGAAGAACTACAGCAATTGTTTGCCACGCTATTCACCAAGAAAAACAAATTAAAACCATTGGAAAGGAGAGAGAGAATTATAATAACTGGGAATATATTAGACTATTTTATTCCATGCTTGGTAAGTATGTTGTTAAATCAATATCAAACGAAGGACAATAAACGGGACAATCATCAATCCAACGCACGAGAAGGGCAAGACATTACAACTGCTGGAACTAAACCCAATGAAGATGATGCGGATACATTAATTGAAGACAGCAAAGGCAACAGCGCGTCCAAAGATCTGATAGAAGACAATGCAACTTCCAACATAATGAGCAAAAAAGATACAATTAATAATGATGAAAAAGCAAGCACCTTAAATGCAGAACGTGCCCAACCACAATCTTTCTTGGGTGAATCTATTTCTGTTTCGTGCCTGAAAGATGCCAATAGCGTTTCAACTAGTTTGGAAAACAACGAAGCCCAAGCACAAGGTACAGATTCACAAGAAAATCAAACAAAAAAGCTCAAAATAAGAAACGTAACACTTTGTCATGAAGATTTAGATGAAGATCCAGACTCACAAATGTTAAGAATTTTTGAAAATGAGACCATACCAACTGAACTTGAAAGTGTAGAAGAAGAATCTGAGATTGATCAGTTGCGTAATAACTCGAGTGACGATAATTCAGACGATCAAGACGAGCCTCTTTTTAAACTATCCGAAACGCTGCCAGAATTGTATGGCACGGAAATATCAACAAGTCAGGAAGTCTTTGATGACAATATCGATAAAGAAATCACTGATACCAAGAACAAAGACACAGAGAAACAATTAGGCGAAAATAAAGCACATTCCGATATATATCAATCGATTTTGCAAATAGTGAACAGTCACGAGGTTGAGATTGTAACTTCCGAACAAGGGGTTCAAAACACCCACTTTAACAATGATGATGAATTACTTAACTTGACAAAACAGCCAAACGATGAAAATGTAATTCCCATGCTACTTTCATTTGAGGACATATCGAAAGCTCTAAAAAATTCACAAAGGAAACGAGCTAAAATTGCTTATTTATTGGACAACCTATGTGAAGCTTTGAAACGCCCCTCCAATGCAGAAGAAACCATGAGCCAAGCAATATCAATTTTTACAGAATCTAATTCTGCAACTGAACCCTTACCCACCACCGAACTTGAGTCAAGTCAGTTGCTTCAGCCCCAAGCAAGCGAAGATATCCAACCAAAAGAACCAAAAGATGATATTGCTATGCAGCTCATCTCTAATCAGACTCTTCACAGCCAAATAGAAGCAGATCTAGACAACATGACATTTACTCCTGAAGCATCAGCCATAACGTTCAGGCAAAAATATGAATATGACCCGGACAATCAAATAGAAAAAACTGAAGCAACTGAAAGCATAAGTGACGATACTTTGGTGGAAAACGATCAGGAAGAAATCCTTGAACAAGAAACTAAAATATTATGTGATGAAATGATATGTGAGTCTTTAGCGAAACTATTGGAAATTTTATTCATGAATATTGAAAGAAACCAGAATACAATCAGTCTAATCAGACTACTTGCTAGCAAGATGATACGTGTTCAAGAAACAATCAGTCAATGCATAAGCAGCGACGAGATGCTAATGTCAGTTATTATAAGAAAAAAAATGAGGACGTCAAGGATATCATATAAGAGTAAAATTGAGTATATTAAGGATATCATACAAGTTCCCAATATCAAACACCTCATTGGAAAAGAAAAAGAGGAAAGTCTATCAGTAGAACTTGAAAACAGATCCTGCCAATCCAGCGGCTTCTTGGCAATACTGGAAAATGTTGTTTGCAAAATTGTAGATGTACAGAAGTCTGATAAAGCAATAGAAAATATAAAAACCCGAATTAAACTAAATAAAACCATTATTAACTTTCTTATCTCGACTTATTCGCAACTTCTTGGACAAGACATTCCAAAGCCAGAAAAATGCCTAAATTATGAAACGTCTTCCACTGAACTCATTAAACGTGAGTCTGCTGACTGTTTGGGAAAAAATGACCTTAAAGTGACTGAAGAGACGCCTTCAAATCAGCAACTTGATGAAACGACCGAAAAAATCCATCAACAAAAACCAGAAACTGTCGGTGAAAGTAATGAGGAAGTCGAAAGAATCAAGCTTCCACAATGTATTGAAAGTTCAAT
>NW_026018508.1:15476536-15478051 GCF_020466585.1 Dendroctonus ponderosae
GAGAACAACATGAAAACGATCTACTGCTTCAGTTAGAATGTGACCAGAACAATAAAAAAGAAAAATCTGAACTACTTGAAGAAAAAAATACTCTAAATAAACCAGCATCTAGCGAAACTCTTCAAGCTCCAACAGGAGAAAATCCAGACAGAATGAAATTGACTCAAAAAACAGCAGACATAAACAGTGGGGAAAATGAAGACAAGCGAAGCGAGAAACCTGAAAACGAGGCAGCGGTTGAGTTAGAACGTGATCAGGACGATGAGGCTCATACAATAGAAAAATGTGAAGACAAACTTGTTTCAACTGTTCACGTTCAACGCCAGGACAATGAATATATTCAATTCAAGGAACTGAAAAATACACCCACAAAGAGCGTAGATTTTGCGGTTCAGCTTAGCTCTAATGAAACTCTTCAGGTCCAAACAGGAACCGATCTAGACAACATTGCTGGGACTCCTAGAGCATCAAATGTCAACAAACGCGAAGATAAGAAGAAGCGAAGCAGCGGAGAAGAAAAAGGCGCATGTTGTCAGGACAAAGACACAGGAAAAACTAAAGAAGTTGCAAACATGAAGCCAGATATGGGACGAAAATCACCTACAATGAGCAACGATTTTTCAGAGGTAAAAGATCGAGATGAACTAAATGGAGATGAAACAGAAAGTGAAGTCTCAACTAACGAATGGATGTATCAGGATCTGGAGACACTGTTCAAAAAGATAATTGTGATGATTAAAAGTAATCCGCATACAGTTAGTCGACTTACAGACGTTATTAGCAATTTAATAAGTGGTCACGAAGCAATTAATCTGCAGTCTTCTCATGAGTACAACGTTATTGAAAATGATAACACATATGCGAATATTATGAATGACCTTCTCTTCCTAGATTGTGAATTTGGAAACCAAAAAGAGGAAAGCGTATTAATTGCACCTGAGGACCGTAACCTTGCAATATTGGAATATTTTGTTTTCCAACTGTTCAGAGCTCAAAAGTTGGCAAAATCGCCAGCAACTTTAAAACTTCATGCCAGATTATATATATCCATAATTGACGTTATTCTTGCATTTCTACAAGACATTCCAAAACCAGAACAATGGCATAAATCCCAAACGCCTTCTAGTGAAGTTCAGCTTAGCTCCAACGAAACTCTTCAAGTTCACACAGGAACAGATCTAGACAACATTGCATGGACTCATAAAGCATCAAATGTCAACAAAGGCGAAGATAAGAAGAAACAAAGCAGCGGAGAACCAAAAGGCCCATACTGCCAAGAAAAAGGCACAGGAAAAACTAAAGAAATTGCAGACATGCAGCCAGATATGGGACGAAAATCACCTGCATTCAGCAGCGATTCTTCAGATGTAAAAGATCGAGATGAAATGATTGAAACAGAAAGTGAAGTCCCAAGTACCGAAATGGTGTATGAAGCGCTGGAAAAACTGTTGAAACCTTTAATTACGGGGGTTGAAAGTAATCCGTATACAATTAGTCGACTTAAATTCGTTATTA
>NW_026018508.1:15478101-15489010 GCF_020466585.1 Dendroctonus ponderosae
GATAAATGAACCACCACGAGAAGATCCAAAAAGAATAAAATTGACGCAAAAAACATCAGACATAAGCAGTGGGGAAAGTGAAGAAAAGCGAAGCGAGAAACATGAAAACGAGGCAGCGATTAAGTTAGAACGTGATCAGGACGATAAGGCTGATACAACAGAAAAATGTGAAGACAAACTTGTTTCAACTGCTCAAGTTCCACGCCAGGGCAACGAAGATAATCATTCCAAAGAACTGAAAAATGCTCCTACAAATAACGTAGATTTTGCGGTTCAGCTTAGCTCTAATGAAACTCGTCAGGTCCAAACAGGAACCGATCTAGACAACATTGTATGGACTCCTAGAGCATCAAATGTCAACAAAGGCGAAGATAAGAAGAAGCAAAGCAGCGGAGAACCAAAAAGCGCATGTTGCCAGGACAAAGACACAGGAAAAACTAAAGAAATTGCAAACGTAAATATGGGACGAAAATCACCTGCAGTGAGCAGCGATTCTTCAGAGGTAAAAGATCGAGATGAAATGATTGAAACAGAAAGTGAAGTCTCAACTATCGGATGGATGTATCCGGCTCTGGAGACACTGTTCAAAAAGATAATTGTGATGATTGAAATTAATCCGCATACCGTTAGTCGACTTACAGACCTTATTAGCAATTTAATAAGTGGTCACGAAACAATTAATCTGCCGTCTTCTCATGAGTACAACGTTATTGAAAATGATAACACATGTGCGAATATTATAAATCACCTTCTCTTCCTAGATTGGGAATTTGGAAACGAAATAGAGGAAAGCGTATTAATTGAACCTGAGGAATATCACCTTGCAATATTGGAAAATCTCGTTTGCCACCTGATCCGAGCTCAAAAGTTGGCAAAATCACCAGAAACTTTAAAACTTCATGCGAGATTATATGTAGCCCTAATTGACTTTATTCGCGCATTTCTACAAGACGTTCCAAATCCAGAAGAATGCCATAAATCTGAATCGCCTTCCAGTGAAGTTACTAAAGGTGAGTCTGTTGAGTATTTGAAAGAAAATGAGTGGAACGCCACTGAAGAGGGGGCTTCAAATCAACTACTTGAAAAAAGGCAGGAAAAAATCCATCAGCAAAAACCAGAAGATATCGGTCAAAGTAATGATGAAGTCGAAAACATCAATCCTCCACATATGGAATGTTTGGAAAGTTCAACGGAAATTATTGTCCCGCCATCATCATCAGGAGCAGATCCAAACAGTATTGAATTGACTCCCAAACTATCAGACATAAACAGGGAACAAGATGAAGAAAAACTTGAAGTTCATGTACCGCTTGACTTAGAATGTGACCAGAGCAATGGAAAGGAAGAAACTGGCAGATATGAAGAAAAAAGTGCGATAAATGAACCACCACGAGAAGATCCAGATAAAATAAAATTGACGCAAAAAACATCAGACACAAACAGTGGCGAAAATAAAGACAAACGACGCGAGAAACATGAAAACGAGGCAGCGATTGAGTTAGAATGTGATCAGGACGATGAGGCTGATACAACAGAAAAATGTGAAGACAAACTTGTTTCAACTGCTCAAGTTCCACGCCAGGGCAACGAAGATAACCATTCCAAAGAACTGAAAAATGCTCCTACAAATAACGTAGATTTTGCGGTTCAGCTTAGCTCTAATGAAACTCTTCAGGTCCAAACAGGAACCGATCTAGACAACATTGCATGGACTCCTAAAGCATCAAATGTCAACAAACGTGAAGATAAGAAGAAGCAAAGCAGCGGAGAACCAAAAGGCGCATACTGCCAAGACAAAGACACAGGAAAAACTAAAGAAATTGCAAACATGCAGCCTGATATGGGACGAAAATCACCTACAATGAGCAACCATTCTTCAGAGGTAAAAGATAGAGATGAAATGATTGAAACAGAAAGTAAAGACCCAAGTACCGAAATGGTGTATGAGGCGCTGGAGAAACTGTTGAAACCTTTAATTACGGGGATTGAAAGTAATCCGTATACAATTAGTCGACTTAAATTCGTTATTAGCGTTATAGAAAGTGCTCACGAAACAATTAATTCACAGTCTTCCAATGCGTACAATGTTAAGGATTGTGAGGATAATAGAAGTGTCTTAACCAATTTAATTATGACCATAGAGGATAAATGTAGAAAAGAAAATTGGGAAAGCTTCTCAAGTCTCAACGATGACCTGGCACTACTGGAACATATTGTTTTCCAACTTATCGATGCTCAATATTTAGCGAATTCACCAGAAACTTTAAAACTTCATGCGAGATTATATGTAACCATAATTGACTTTATTCGCGCCTTTCTACAAGACGTTCTAAAACCAGAAGAATGCCATAAATCTGAATTGCCTTCCAGTGAAGTCACTAAAGGTGAGTCTGCTGAGTATTTGAAAGAAAATGAGTGGAAAGCCACTGAGGAGGTGGCTTCAAATGAACAACTTGATAAAAGGCAGGAAAAAATCCATCAGCAAAAACCAGAAGTTATCGGTCAAACTAAAGATGAAGTCGAAAACATCAATCCTCCACATATGGAGTGTTTGGAAAGTTCAGCGGAAATCATTGTCCCGCCATCATCATCCGGAGCAGATCCAAACAGTATTGAATTGACTCCTAAACTATCAGACATAGACAGGGAACAAGATGAAGAAAAACTTGAAGTTCATGTACCGCTTGACTTAGAATGTGACCAGAGCAACGCAAATGAAGAAACTGGCAGATATGAAGAAAAAAGTGCGATAAATGAACCACCACGAGAAGATCCACAAATAATAAAATTGACACAAAACACATCAGACACAAACAGTGGGGAAAATAAAGACAAGCGACGCGAGAAACATGAAAACGAGGCAGCGATTGAGTTAGAATGTGATCAGGACGATGAGGCTGATGCAACAGAAAAATGTGAAGACAAACTTGTTTCAACTGCTCAAGTTCCACGCCAGGGCAACGAAGATAATCATTCCAGAGAACTGAAAAATACACCTACAAAGAGCGTAGATTTTGCGGTTCAGCTTAGCTCTAATGAAACTCTTCAGGTCCAAACAGGAACCGATCTAGACAACATTGCATGGACTCCCAGAGCATCAAATGTCGATGAACAAAAACCAGAAGTTATCGGTCAAACTAATGATGAAGTCGAAAAAATCAATCCTCCACATATGGAATGTTTGGAAAGTTCAACCGAAATCACCGTTCCGCCGTCGATAAAGGCCGCAACAAACAATAAAGGAAAAAGTGCAGAAGTTAAACACAAATTCTCCGATGATTTAGAGAATTTGGCCATTCCTCCAGTCCCTGCTGAATCAAATGAGTTGCTGATGGATAATACAAGTGACAATGATGCATGGCAAAGTCTTTCAAGTAGGTTAACTCAAGCCCTCGCTGAGGACGACGCCCAGTATTCAGCAGCACCTAAACAACATAGAACAGAAAACTGGGAAGATAAAGCCGACGTTTTTCCTGAACACTTGAAGGCCATAGAAGCAAATAAAATTGAGTTTGAAACATCGACATATCTTTTATCGGCTGAAGCGCAGTGCGTGGCTACAATGCTTGACGATTCAAAATGCAAAAACGGGTTTGATTTACTTCTTGGATCTTATATTGAACATGACGAAGAGAATATGAGCAATTTGAACACCCGTTTGTGCGATATAAATGTTGGAGAGAACTACAGGCACTTAACACGCGACAATCTGCATGAAAGCATAGATTTGGGTATTGATAATAACGGTGATTTAAAGGAAGCTGAAATAAGTGGAAACAAGTTCAATGGGTCATCAAAGGAACCTGCAAATGATTTGCATCAGGATTTATCCACTCTTCCCCTTAACAAGACAGACAATTTGGGAAATTTGAAGAAAGTCGAGGCTCAAGACGCCAGTCAAAAGGGTGCTGATGCTGTGGCAGGAAAATGTGGGGAATCTGGACCAGCTGGCAAACCCAAAAAGTTGTCCAAACAGCACATGAGGAGTATGGAAAAATGCGCCAGATATGTGTATGACGTTTCGTTACGATCAGAACAAGAATCCGATCACGATAATGATGGCGCAATACCGATTCTTGACAAGGACAGTCTTGCAATAGTAACCGAGTCCAAAATCTCTCCCGAGGACAATTTAGTTATCGATCCGATGATGTGTAACGCGGATATTTTCAGAGACGATAAACATTTCTACAAACTTTATGCTCGTATCCCCAATAATACTTACAACGACAATATTTCCAGTATGTGGATGTCCACTATTAAAGGTTACAAAACTCTTGACGATTTGTTGCAATTGCATCAAATTGGACAAATCACAAGTAGAATACTATCAACAGAACATAGCGATCATTTTGTCTTCTCCTGCTTGAAGCAGCAAATAGAGCCGATTAAAAACTTCCCTAGACAGTCAGGTATCAAAGAATACGATTGTATTGATCTACAAGCTGCTTTGGAGCTATGTAACAAAAATCTACATGAAATCAAACAAGACATTGATGAATGAGATCGTAGAACGAAAAACTGATCTTGTTCAAACATATTTACCTAACTTTCATATTCAGTTAAATAACGGCAAAAAATGTCACAATTGACCACATAATCTGTAGGTTTGCATGTGCTTCTAGCACTGATTTTTTTTAGAACATTGACTACTGATATTCTGACAATACAGAAGAAAGTTCGCTAGTAACAGAAGTGCTTAAAACAACAAATTATTGTAGTTTGACTGTTGTTGTTAATATCCATGTTTCACACTTGTAGAAATAATTCAAGTCATCAAAATCATATAAAAATTATGTTTTATTATGTTCATTTAATGCGATTAGTGGTTCGTTCAGGGGCTGTTGTAATCAAGATATTAAATACATTTTTGCGAAATTCCAGCAGAAAACCGAGAATAATAGAAATCTATTTTCTTGCCTTTTGCTGTTTGCAATGCGTATTTTATTATCTTCGACATTTTAACTGTTCTATGCATTAACTATGTGTACACTAGTCTTTATAGCAATATTATAATATTATTAATGTCATATCTTGTTTAATAAGTTTATATTAATTCAAAATGAATGTGTGTGTGTGTGTACATACATTATCGGACAAGAAAAGGAACAATTTTCGGCTAAATTCTGACTGAGATGATTTGGACTCATAAAATCATGCTTGTATAATTAGGATATCGTGATTTGCATAGGTTTTTGCGAAATGTTGCTTTACGCGTCCGATAGTGTAGGACCGATGATAAACCAATACGGACTTCGTTTCAATTGTGTATTGAATCCGTAAATTATCCACAGTGAAACACCAAGTTTTCACATTAAGCAATCGAATTGGTTATTAGTTGTAACGAAACTATGTCTTTGAATAAAGAATTTTACACATGCTTTTCTTTTCAAACCACCAAGCAGCCTGTGGTGCGGTCGGTTAAAAAACAAAACCCTGCACTAAATTAGATAAGAAAAAAAGTCATCCTGCGAAGTAACATTTTATTATAAACTCACAACAATGACATAAAAAAAATTATTGCTGAATACAAACATCGACCCGCATTTTCTCTGTACACAATTAATTTAATAATAACAGACAATATATGAAACAAAAATTGTAATAATGCACACATTAAACAGAACATTCAAACCGCTATAAGCAGGCGAATTTACTTGATTTTGAACTTAATCGACTGGAGTAGCGAAAAGTTGCCAAACTCAATAAACGTCTCCGACACAAATGGAATGTAGAACGCTCTGGCCAAGGGATGGGATCTTTCGGTGTTCAAAAACTTGTAACTGGACAACACTTTCCAGGACTCAGTTCTTCTGGCATAAATGGGCTCCAGCTCAGTCTCTTTCCCCAAATCCAGATCCAGTAGAAAGTGGCAACGGCTTACGTTGTAGTACAGACTTGGCTCTTCTCTATTCTCGTCGTTAAAATAAGGATGTATCAGTTCGGTAGCATTCGGGTCGGACGAATACGGGGCTGGCATCATCCCATCAAACTCAGACTTAACGAAATGAACGTTCCAGTTAACATTTGGCAGGAAAAATGAGCTGGGATATCTGTGCCAATCCTTCCCAAAGCACACGTGTATCTGACTGTGATCTGGAACCGTAATTTCACCCGGATAGCGATTCAGTTCCATCATTAGATCCATTGGCGCGTGGTAGTTCTTGTACAACGCAAACATTCTCGAAATTCCTAAAATGCAACAGAGGTTTTGTTAAAGTACCTTTGTATTCCAGTCGCTAAGTTTCACTACTTACTGAACGTGTTGATTGTGTCACTTTAAAGAATTCGTTACTCATGTTAAACTATTCGTTATTTTGACTATTGCCAGCGATTACGATTCAACGATTTATAGCGAAAGCATAATCAAAACAAGAATTCTCCATTCGCATCCGCCACGACGTCAGCAAAACACAAAAATCCGTGATCCGAAACCGAATACAATAGAAATACGTGAAATAATCACGCTATTCAATACTTTTACAGTTACGTACCCAGCAATGAAGACAATGCGACCGCCAGCAACATTATAACAGTGGTTTTGTCCAAATAATGCGTCCCCTGCGGCATTTTCCTCAACACATTCCACACTCTGAACATCAGCTTTTGAGCAATGTCCAACGAAATGGCACCCGCAAGGCAAATCATTGGATAGATGGGGAACAGGAATCGCTCCTCCTTATGCCTCTGGAACATAAACACCCCAAGCCACAGATACATGGGGCTCAATGAGAGCCAATGGGGCAGGTACAAGGTGCTCTTGTTCTTCGACGGCACAAAGAAGTAGTTGAGAACAATCGCGACTGGGCTGAACAGGGCTAGAACCTGAAATCACTTTGATCATTACACCCAAACGTTCTTGGCCTCCTCCCTTTACCCAAATGATGTTGAAATTGAGGAACCCGTTGACTAGGTAAAAGGAAAATGGCTCAGTGCCATACAAGTCTGGACCAGCCCCGCCCAATACATTGTATTTAACAAGGTTGAACGGGGCGATTACTAGCTTCCCATAGAATAAGGAGTCGACTAGAACCATCGGAACTCCAATGATAATTGCGACTAAAGCTGACCACAGGATGAAATTCTTATAAAGCCTCCTCTGGATTACCATGTCAAGGACTATGGGCAGCCCTAGCAGGGCTGCAAATGGCCAACCTAAAACAGGCCCAGTGAAAAAAGGAAGTTGGAGGCTCTTGCAGGACTAACCCAACAAAGATCCCACGGCTGTGAAGAAAATAGCCAGGACATACTTCTGCTGCCACCAAGCAGCAAAAGCTGCAGTCAAATTATACATGGCAAAACTGGAAGGCAAATAGGCGGTGCTGGCGATGAACATGCCAGGACTCAACAGCTGAAAGCCCAAACAAATGCGCCCTATGTGAACTCCGAATTCCTTGCAAATCGCCCTAGAATTCAATAGTCGGTTAATAGTTTCGAATAGAAGTTCAGCACCTACTTGTAGAAATACACTTCAGCAAATGCGCACAGCAGCCCTAAAATACACCGCGTGAAGTAGAACATTAAAAGAGGATTGGGTTGGAGAAGGCTGTGGTAGATCCACATGGGAGCAGCGTGAATCATCAAGTAGAAGTAGGACCTGAGGGCGAATTGGGGGCTGTATTCCCACGTCTGTAGGCCTTGATTGAAGACTAAAACGGTTTCAATGTTTACTTGCATAAGATGCGTAGCTTTCACGCCATACTCAAATAGTGTGTGGGCTCCCAGTAATTAAAAGCTTCATCGCAATCAGTCACATGGGACCAAATAGCGGCGAAAAACCGGACCGACAACAGAGCCTTAAAGGCTGTGTCGCCGCTAGGAAAAGCCAAGCCACTAGCTACAGATTCTGCGACCTTCTTCTCAGGCTTGCTAAAAATCAACATGTGAATTCCCCACTGAATTCCAACAAGGGGAAACTTACGGCGGTTGTGACTTGTTGGTTTTTCGAAGGACGTCTTTTTTTGAACTTCTCTGCATATTTTGGGAAGCATTTTGGCGCAACCTGAATGATAGTTGACTTTTTACCATTATTTTAAAACTACCTGCTCACATTATCAGTTTCATTATATGTCTGGAATTAGTTTTCTTATCGACTTTGCTGATCAACAAAGTTTTGATACTTGTCTTTATCTATGGCAATAGTATGTAGTCTGTGATCTATGGTTTTGATGTGCTTGCCCACAGATCACAGAGGTTAACTGTGTAATCTGTGGTGCTTGCCTAACCTCACAAATGAACATCAATATATAGGGAGGTCAACCGCAGGCACAATGATGATGAATGAAGTTCTGAGGACTTGTCGGAGGAGGCTTATCGGAGTATACATTTTTTTTACTTTACTATTTTTTTTATTGCTTCTCAGTTCACAGTTTGCGATAATTCCAAATTCCAACAATCATGAAGCTGCCAATTTCTGTATGAAAACTGTCTGGAACTGCTATCGGCAAAACTCACTCAGAAGAAACCTTCCTGAAAAGTTCTAGTAAAGATTTCCTGAAAAGTACATAATTTGGAAACAGGGGTGATAGTAGTAATATAGTTTGATAATCTGTGGCCAGGCCACAAGCGTCTAGATATACGGACTAGCGCATATATCGCAATCGCTCCTTCGCTTAAATGACACGCGCAAGTTAGTTTGAGGTTACGTTAATCAAAACAAACTTCTATTTACTAGTTAGCACCAGATCTGAACGTCAAACAACTATATCTGAGGTTAGGAATGTTGTCAAATATCAAAACAAACGAGATTTTACGTGGAATATTTTGCCAGGCGTAATAAATAATGGAGCAGTTTTTCACCTTTCCTTTTGCCATACTGGAAGTGCCGCAGATTAAGCTGAAAAAGCCGTCATGGCTAAAGCAACCCTCATTGATGTTGGTGTTTTCTCTAGTGCTTTTTTCATACTTCTTAGTAACCGGAGGTAGTCAACCCGGCACTCGCCTAAATCTTGTTAATATACCTCCTGAATCTTTCAGGAATCATTTACGATGTTATCGTAGAGCCGCCAGGCGTTGGATCCACCACAGATGAGCATGGGCATCAAAGACCTGTGAGTGATTATACCAAGCATTAGGCTAGTTTTGGTCGAGCACAGAAAATCTTTTAGGTGGCTTTTATGCCCTACAGGGTCAATGGCCAGTATATCATGGAAGGCTTGGCTTCCAGTTTCCTATTTTCCATGGGAGGTCTGGGGTTTATTATTCTAGATAACGTCCACAGCTCAACTATGCCCAAACTAAACAGAGTACTGATGACATCCATTGGCTACATATGTGTCCTAGTTTCGTTCTGCACAACATGGGTATTTATGAAAATGAAGCTTCCTGGGTATTTGCAGAATTAACTCAATCTTATTAGCATGAAAAGAAGGTAATTGATCTTAAACCTCTAAAAGTTTTTATAACAGAATAAATAATGAATTAAACCATTAGTTTGATGTGGCTTTAATGTACCTAGAGAGCACACAAGAAGCGGAAAAGGAAAAATGAGATCGGCAGCTTAAAGCTATTCACTTGAGATTCTTCTTGTCCGAGTTGAGTATTGATCCATTACAACCTTATACGGAAAGAGCTGGAACAGGCTCTCAGTTAATTTCGCTTGTAAGCTGTTTTCATAAACTTACTTTAAAAAGTCTGAAGACCTGTCAATAATGTGCTCAAACTCCGCAAAAGACAGAGCGCCATCATCATCCAGATCAGCCTCTTCTAGAATGTTTTGCACCAACATATTCAAATCGCTTTCACCCAGCTTGTTTTCTCCGGTCAATTTGCTGATCAGTAGTTTCAAATCAGACACCCCCAACATATCATCGCCATCAAAGTCTAGAATAATTCATCTAAATTCACCAGCACTAGGGGGACATCAGCCCTTACCGAAGATCCGAAAGGCGTGCTCAGCCTTAACAGATTTGGGGGCAGCTTCGGAGAAAACCGACATCATATCTAGGAAATCTTCAAAAGTGCAATCGCCATCTTGACTAGAACTAAACACCCGGCAAATCCTCTCCCCAAAGGGATTAACGCTCAATTCGGGATAGAGGAGGATTTTGGCCATTGGGAGTTTCGCATTTTTATTATGGCCCACCTTTTCCGGCGCCAAAGCTTTGAATTTTTGATGGACGCTGCAAACACTCACGATATTTCCAAACGGTACAACAGCTTTTTATACTTACAAAAGAACTTCCTTTTTCGTGAAATAGGTGAGATCCTGTAAATGAACGTAGAATCAGTTCAAAGTTATTATATAACATTTCTGGTACTAGCTTGAAGTCAATTGAATGTGAGCGAAATTGAGTAAAACTAGTTGTGGGTGTATGTTGCAAATGGTACCTGGTAATCTTGCAGCTCCTCATGCGTCAGTTGGCTGTTTGCCTGCCCCATCTGGAATTTGGCACCTCCAGCTCCTTACAGCCTACAACCTAGAGCATAGAAAATTCTATTTCGCTCATTATTCACTTAACAACTATAACTAGTTTCTAGTTGTTACTTAAATGGAACATCACTACAATCCTAACCTACAAATCACACACACTGACAACAACATCAGCTGTTTGTGTCCATGATCATAGAACACAAAATATCCCCCCAGGGGGTATGTTCTGTGATCATAGAACAAGGCGAACAAGGCTTATGGTCCATGATATAATGAATCCAAGGCAGGATCTTGCGTCGATTAGCGTGACGTCAGTGGAAATATAGCTTATTTAGTCTTGTCACATTTAATTATTTTTTAATAAAACTTCTATATAATTACAAAATGCTCTTCAGGTTTTAAAATTTGTTTCAAGGAAATTCAAGTAGTTTTGACCCAAAACTTGAAATTTGAATATCAGACACTTAGGTGCAAGATTATGCCAAAATTTCATGTTTTCCGTCCCGTTTTTGCTCATTTCTCGGAGGCAAAATGAGC
>NW_026018508.1:15489060-15491570 GCF_020466585.1 Dendroctonus ponderosae
CTCGGAGGCAAAATGAGCAAGAACGCTCATTTGTACATCATTCTAGAGAGAAATAAATGGCCTTTTTAGAAAGTGAACCATGGATGGGGAAATGTGAGCGGTTTTCTCAAAAAATGCTTGAATTCAAGAAGTTTTAGATTTGCGTGTTTTTTTTTTAGTTGCAAAATCCACTTGAACATGACGCTGCTTTTTTCGAAGTTTCTCAAGAACCATTCGAGCCAGAGAATTCGTTTTGGCACCGTTGGATAGAGAATTGAATGGGGGGTGCCCCCAAGACCCCCCCTAGATCCGCCCTGACTGAGAGCATTCTCCCATAGCTTGCACACGTTCTACAGTAAACTTTCCAACTACCAAACGCAGTTGTTTGTCTTCAAGATTCCCAAACGCATTCACCTCATGATTCCTTGAATGATACATTGAATTAGTTGTTTTGTTTGGCTCTACCCGATTTTACGAATGACACTCTGGCGCTAACCAGTGACGTCATGTGCGCACGAAATTCGAGTTTTCAACCGATGAATATCCTACCTTGTATTGTATCATGTTGGATGGACGTAGAACAATGTAATTTATTCACTTATTTTGAATAATAAATAAACGACTGAACTGAATCAGACGAATTTTTGGATTATTTCGAGGTGATTACTTGGAATTAATTTACCTAATTGGATTGGAAACTTTCTACTGGGCAACAGCAGGATTTTTAACACATTTTTCTTTTTCATAGCCGCCAACCAGGCATGAATGCGATAACAAGGCCCGCCAGCCCCATAGATAAAGACAAGTAGCCTGAAGTAGCCCTAAAAATTTTGGCTTCACTAAACACTTAAAAACGTCGATGGTTTGACTTTGACAGCACCATATTTGTCTTTACGAGTCTTTATCTATGGACAGCACATTGAGCATATACGGAGCCAGTTTGATCTTGGAAACTGGAAACTTTCCCTGAGCCTCAGGCTATGAATTTCGATCAAATCTGAGCAACTTTCACTTGAAACCGAGATAAGCAAACCTGTCTTCTCCGCTTCAAATTCCTCGATAGTTGCCATTCAACACAAAATATCCCCCTAAAGGGTACGTTCTGTGCCATTCAAGTTGTTTTCTGACATGCATTGGTGGATGCGCCTGCTTGAGTGCATGCGCAACAAATGAGAGCTTGCGGTTACACGGTGCTGAGGACACTCCATTGTGAACGATAAGACTTTCTTTAATTTAGGGTGTAATTGGACTGCACCGGCTAGTTTGGACCGTAATTAGTGTAGTGGACTCGAGCAACCAGAGTGCAATAATAGTGGTAGTGCTTAATTGGTGACTTCTTTAGTGTTACAACAATAAAAAGGTTTAGTCAATGTCAGCAGGCGTGTCAGACCAGGTAACAACTATCATAATACATTTTACTTGACAGTGTTGTTCAGTTTTCGATTCAAACAGGCGAAATGCCCACTAAACAAGCTCTCTTTGTTGCAGCGGATGAAAGGACAAGGAAACCAAGGTATGTATCCAATCGGCTCTTCTCAGCCCAATTCTTCAATGGCTTCACAACGGTGCCATTGCACTTTTTAATCGCGAGCAAACACCGAAGTCTTCATTATGTTCCGCTTTAGTGTCCAATGGATCCAAAGAGCCAATAGGGGCTGCCGAAGGAGCAACAGGCTCAGAAGGTTTCGAACCATGGAGGACACAACAACAAAACTCTGCCGCTCACACCGGCTACGGCCCATCCGTTCCAATTTCCAGTGCCACGGACCTTTACAACATGAGTACCGCGGGTAAAACCAAAACCTCATTAGTAGCCTTTAGTATCAACAGCCATTAACCAGCCATAACTTCACATTAGCGCCCCATACACGGACAGATTATCCGTACAGTTCAGATACGTAGAGATTTGATTCGACAGATCCAGATCGGACGAATTAAATCTTTTCCTCTGCACTAATTAACATACCAAGCACGAGTGCCGATTCTTCCAGTGGGATTGGAGGTATCAAATCCGTTCGTTAGTGGAGTGAAATCTTACGTTTCAGACAGACTTGGTCTGGCGCGTGGTATTTCAAGTGAACTGAAAGATCTGGTCGTGGCAGAGCAGATTAGTTAAACTAAGTGTTTAAAATGCGAAGCAAGAAACGAATAGCTATTGCTTGTGCTGGCATCATAGTGGTTTCAGAAAATCTACGCAAAAAAGTGCGAAGAAAGTGGGTAGACTAGAGACTGTAGACTGGAAGGGCGTCGGCAGCCATAGGGAAAAATGAGGCAAAAAAAATTAAAAATCGAATGCACGCTGGGATTTTGTTTATAAACACGTTGTCATTAAAACAATTAAATACATAATTATAGAAAAACAAACAAACGATACAAACCGAACTAATTAAATCCAACGTTAAAAAAGCAATTTGATCTACCACTTTCTTAGTGAAATACTGCAAATTCTGAGAAACATACAGATGTGTTCTGTGCACACTAATCATTAGGTACCCTTTAGTTAAACCCCGGCTGTTCTGGGCAACCTATTT
>NW_026018508.1:15491809-15495176 GCF_020466585.1 Dendroctonus ponderosae
TCATACAGTTGTTCGTAAAACCTATATTTTTAAATTTGAGCTTATATTATTAATGACTACATCTGATTTACTTTTGTAATTTCATATCTGAAATATAGCGTATTTAGCGTCGCCTTTAACAAAGAACAAACTATTTTAACCACAATTTTTGCAGTTAACAATTGAAAATGTAAACATCATTGCGCTTGAACATATGGCCTAGTCTGTACATATACGATCTGATTCTATATACCGTCTGTAACATATCAATAATTCAAATTCGATGAATCACTTCATACAGTGGCAATTCATTTTCTTCGGCCCTACGTAGGCACAAATTAAATTAATCGACCGCCTATTTACTGGGTATTTTCTGAAAAGCTTCGTCTTCGTAATTGAAGTAGTGATTTTCTCCTGTTACATTAGCTACTATCTCATCATCTTCCAAGATTTCTATAGCCAAATTTTCCATCATCACCTCTTGCCCATTGCTTGAATTACAGATAACATTATGCACTATATCTCAAATCTGTACCAATGTCAAGCGTTAAATTTTATCTGAAAATTTATCTTTTCTTTAAGCAGCGGAAGTATGGTATAGCATGACTGCTTAGGCGGCAATAATATCTGATACTAGTATTCGCCCGTACACACTAACGGCGAAATTTGGTCCGCAAGTCCAGATCTGCAGATTTATTTTGTACGAAATTCGCATCTTGCTCGTGATTAACCATGTTATTCAAACAATTAAATACATAATTATAGAAAAACCAAAAAAAACGATACAAACCGAACGAATTAAAACCAACGTTAAAAAGGCAAATTGATCTACCACTTTCTTAGTGAAATCCTGCAAATTCTGAGAAACATACATATGTGTTATGTGCACACTAATCATTAGGTACCCTTTAGTTAAACCCCGGCTGTTCTGGGCAACCTATTTTATTCGCTCATACAGTTTTTTCTCCTATGGCATTAGCTACTATCTCATCATCTTGCAAGATTTCTATAGCCAAATTTTCCATCATCACCTCTTGCCCAATGGCACCCTCACACAATCCGACTGGAAGAATCGGCACTTGTGCTTGGTATGTTAATTAGCGGACAGGAAAAGATTTAATTCGTCCGATCTGGATCTGTCGAATCAAATCTCTACGTATCTGAACTGTACGGATAATCTGCCCGTGTATGCGGCGCTATTGAATGGGGATCTCAAAATAACTGTTAATGTTCATATGAAGTGTTTCCTCAAAACGAACTTAGAATATCAGCATGCAACAAACACCTGGGTGGTGTAAGAAGTGATCAGAAAGCATCTGTAGTTACTGTAGCTGCGTACCCAATTGTCTGTTTTTTTAATGCAACGTCTTTTTAGGGTATTATGGAAATGCAGCAGGAACATATCCGTATCAAACTTATGGAGTAAGCGACGGCACGTGGTCGAACGGCACCGACATGACGTTTTTGAGCGGCTACCCACCCGATTCTTACTCCATGGACGGTATACCTTATAGTTATCAAAATAACAGTTAGTTGTGCACCAGTCCGTTCTCTTACTCAATTTTACTAATCAATTCCTGCCCTTTTGGCATTAATTGCGTGCTCCTTTAGCGATGTTCGGCTCGTCCACGACTTTTTCGACAGCAACCTTCCAAGGGCAACCCTCTTCCTTCAACTATTTTCCCAGCAACGGAGACTACAACACTTGGAGCAACCAGTTGGGTGGGCAGCGCAAGTACGACGAGTTTTACGGCGACCCATCAAACATGTACCCGCAACCAATTCCGGAAAGTGCGGTCAAAAGTGTTGAGCATGCCATGCAAAGCTTAGGTAAGCGTCCTTTGAGCTTATTGGGCCGCCGCTTGATTATCGCCTTTTAGAACTGAAATCTTCGAGTGATAATAAAGACTTGGGCCAGCAGAAGAAAACTACATGGGCGAGTATCGCCAGTCAGCCTGCAAAGCCCCCGCTTGCTATGCCCAGCCAGGGGTTGAAGAAAAAGGGCCCCGGGATGCCGCCTGGTCCGATAGTTCCTGGAAAGCACAATATTGATATCGGAACATGGGAGACCAATAAGGTAGACTGGACGAGACTCGTACTAAGATTAGCGGGTTCACGTGGCGAATTTTTGCAGAGTACTCCGCCTCAAGTGCCGATGCCAATGGTTACTTGTGCTCCGCTTCCGCCGCAGCTCAAGACAAGCGTGCCGCCAGTAGCAGGCGTTCCTGTTCCTGGATCCGGTTCGGTTCGTCCTGGCTGGAACGGTCCTCAACCCACGGCGCGGCAGCCTCAGGTTTTGCAACCGCCGCCTCCACGAGGCCTACAACATCAGCACCAAATGCCGCCCGCTTCTGCATTTCAACAGCCGCCCATCATGCCCACCCATTTGCCGCCACCAGGCCCACCGCCTAATTCCCATATTCAGGTTAGTTTCGATCCCATAGCAATATTTTCCTATTACCGTTAATCGGCAGGAGTTTTCTAACAATGTTGATTAAACCATCCAGGGTATGATGCCGGCTCCCATTCAACTGATAATGTCCAATTCGCCTAGCCAGCAAGCGAACCATCCGCTGCTTGAAGAGCTGCGAGGCAAGAACAACTACAACCCCACTGATTTCGATCTTTCTGCGCCCAATGCCCGATTCTTCGTGATCAAATCGTACTCGGAGGATGATATTCATCGCAGCATCAAGGTATTGGTTTAGGCGAGGGCTTTGGACTCTGGATGTGATCGGTTTTCCTGAATTTTCAGTACGACATTTGGTGCAGCACCGAGCACGGGAACAAGCGTCTGGATCAGGCATATCGCGAACGTGAAGGCAATGGTTGTGTGTATTTGTTCTTTTCGGTGAACGGTTCCGGACATTTTTGCGGAATGGCCCAAATGATTACAGCCGTCGATTACAATTCCAATAGTTCAGTGTGGTCGCAGGACAAGTGGAAGGGCCAATTTAAGGTTAGCCCTTTATTTTGCTGATACATTTTCACGCTCCTATAAGAAGAAGGAACCTTTATGGTTAAGAAGGGAAAAATATTACCAGGTGAACGTGTCGTATGGGTCCCTCCGAATTTTTTGTTTTTTCTTGTTTTACCTTAAAGCACACTTTAAATTAAGCAGTTTCAGCGAAAAGTTCGGAGGAACTCAAACGACGCGCTCACCTATTAGAATTATTGATTTGATTTAATGGAAAAAACTTTGCAGTTCTTCCAAGTTATCCTTTCAGTTTACCGATATATTTTCTACTTGTGTTTGTGCTATTTTCGGGTACTGAAACGGCGTAAGCAAATGTGAGGGTGAACAGCGGGTCATTTTGCTCATATTAGCGCCCCATACAGAGGCAGATTAGTTAAACTAAGTGTTTAAAATGCGAAGCAAGAAACGGAT
>NW_026018508.1:15495642-15511567 GCF_020466585.1 Dendroctonus ponderosae
TGGCAATTCATTTTCTTCGGCCCTACGTAGGCACAAATTAAATTAATCGACCGCCTATTTACTGGGTATTTTCTGAAAAGCTTCGTCTTCGTAATCGAAGTGGTGATTTTCTCCTGTGACATTAGCTACTATCTCATCATCTTCCAAGATTTCTATAGCCAAATTTCCCATCATCACCTCTTGCCCATTGCTTGAATTATAACATACACTATCGCCCGTACCCACTAACGGCCAAATTTGGTCCGCAAGTCCAGATCTACAGATTTATTTTGTACGAAATTCGCATCGAGTCGTATCTGGCTCGTGGTTAACCATTAACGCACCGATATTTCTTCAAATTTGGCTCCACGTTCAGATATGATAGATATTTCGCTCGTGTATGGGGCGCTATTGTCACCGCCATCGCTTAGATCTTGAGATCCTCATTTTCTTCTTCTATTTTCGTCATAACTTGACTGCAGGTTTTAGCACCAAGAAACACACTTTAACGCTCACAGTTAACGCCAAGAACTACAGTTCTGAGGCCAATTTTAGTGAAATTTTCAAGATCGATTGGTTCTGCAGGAAAGGGTCGAATAAAAAAAATGTATTTAAAAAAGTGCTTACAAACACCCTGCCTATGTCAATGTAATTCGACTATCATAGGTACGCTGGATTTATGTGAAAGATGTGCCGAATGTACAATTGCGGCACATTCACTTGGAAAACAACGAGAACAAATCAGTGACGAATTCGCGGGATGCTCAAGAGGTGCCACATGCTAGAGGGCTGCAGGTGAAGCGCGGTCTGCTGCATCATGTAGTGCGAGTCTAAGCGAGCTTGTTTGTGCAGGTGTTGCGAATTATGCACTCCTATCCGCATTCGACTTCCATCTTTGATGATTTCATCCATTACGAGAAGCGACAAGAAGAGGAGGACAATCGCAAGCAGCCGGTAAAAGAGATGGGGCACCATGAGGGTGGTGGCGAAGGGCGTGGCAGAGGCGACCACCATCGAGGTGGCCGAAACCATGACCGAGACAGGGACGGAGACCGGGATCGGAATGACGGTCATCGAGGCGGAGGCCACAGAGGAGAACGGAGCGATCGCGACGGACACCATGGAGGAGGAGGAGGTGGAGGAGGTGGTCATCATAGGGTAAGCCTTATCAGAGCCTGATTGCTAATGAGGTTGAAAAACACTCTTGGATTGTTGCAGGATCGGGACAATAGGAGTCGAGGTGGACGAGGCGGCGGCAGGAACTAGAAGCAACCCCCATCCATCCTCGGTTATCGTCGCTGATAATCTTAGTGTTACTATTTCGTTTACCGGCTTCTCGCAGTTACATGCTCTTGAACTACTATATTTTACCACTAACTACTGATCGCTATTTTTTCGTTCAATAATTTAATTGAACCGAGCTGCGAGTTATAATTTTTTTTAGTCCACGTTATTTTCCATTGACTGGCTCCGCTCGGATGTTTGCTTTGGCAAACGATCTATGGGATATAATCAAGAATAAGTTAATTGCAAAATGGTATATGGATTCTATATTAAAGTAGTTAAAACTTAACAAACTTAGGCGGCTCACTTTTCGGATCGGACGTAAGAACTGTGACGGTGGAATCTACAAGAAAGTGCAGTGTTTGTGTTTCGCTGAAGTGATCGGACTTCCTGACGAAAATTGTTGTAATATAAATTAAAGGACAACACTTCTAGTTCAATTTGAATAAACTGTTAATTTTCTGGACATTTTTTATCCCGCGGTTAATATATCATGGCATGTCAGAGAACTTACGACAAAACTGTGAAATAAACAGGAAACATCGCGAACACCTTAATCGAACTGTGAACGTGAACGAACTTTTAACAAATTGGCTTCGTTTTCGAGCGAACATAAGTAGTAAAGATGTTTTGTGGAGTTATTTTCAAATAATTTAACATTTTTCTATCTTTGTAAGTAAATAACTTATGCACATTTTTATATTGTTGATTGTTTAGAAAGTTTAATGTAATATGGATGTTAAACCAAACTGGCTATGTTCGGAATGTGCAAGCTAATCCATTTTAACTTATTCATGTGCAGATAGTAATAGGTTGTTACTAGTTTAATGCCACGGCCTAAAACAATTGCAGTTCCACACATGTAACAGTGCTTATTATTATTATTTCATTAATAAAATTCCATACCATGCTAGTTGGGGCCCAACAGTTTGTTAGTTTAATTTTAACATTGATTGTCTCATTTAGAACATAGCTTGTTTGTATCACGTCTGGATGTATACTGTGCCTAAATATTTTAGACTGATGCTCTTGCAAAGGAGCCATATCAAAAAAACTATTTGTCATTGATCCGAACAGTGGGCATATGTTGGATAGCTACAATTAAATAATTACTGAAATTACTGGCTTTTGTTTCACTCTGCTTCCCTCAACGTTGCACGAAAACGCAGTAGTGTTAACCAACATATCATTTATTCAGATGGGCAAAAATATACATATAAGTGGTTTTAAGACAATGACTATGGTACGTAATTAATTCTAAGTGATTTGCTTAAAAACACCACAATATCTACAGCGATTACACGATATTGATGCAATACTGTGTAGAAACTATATACAGGTGATCGGAAACTCACTTCCTAGCCGACGGTAGCAACAGTTGAGCGGCGGTCATCGCGTCCGGAAACAGTGAATGGTAATTAAGAAGGGGTACATACGCGGCAGTGATTACCCGACCAGCAAACCATCGCCCATGCAGCGAATTAACGGATGCCACTGCTGTTGCAATAGAAGGACACTTCACATAAACATTTCCTTGGGGTGAACCTTTGTCGACGTACACATGCAACACTCCGCCATGCTTGTTGCATTCTTCAATGACATCGTCGCGAATTTCTATATCCCACGTTGGATTGGTTTCACTGGAAAACAAATTAAATAAAATACAAATCAGGCCACAAAAACGTTTTCTTACGTTGCCGGATCAAACATGTTGCTCAGCATGAAGCACTGAGTGGCGATCGGGGGTGTAGAATTCGATTGAACTTGTTGCACAACGGGCTGTCCAGTAGCCATGCTCAGCGCATTGGCTGCAGCAGCTGGAACTTGCATCCCGGCAGTTTCAGCCAATTTGAACATCAGTTGCAAACGTCCAGTTGCTCCCAAATCGATGCCAGATCGATCAAGTTCGTCTGAATCTAGAAGAGACGGACCCTGGCTCTGAAGATCGATGCGTTCGGTAACATTTCCTACTTTCATTGGTCTGCCGGCCAGCTCGAAACCGTTCAGCTGCTCCAATGCCTTCTTTGCATCGTCACAGTTGTGAAACTGAAAATGCATAGTTTGTTGCGGTGAAACCGGCGAATTTTTAGTCTTAAAACACTTACGGTTATAAACCCATATCCTTTGGATCGACCTGTTTCGGGGTCCATAATGAGTTGAATATTCTCAATCTTTCCAAATGGTTCAAATATTCCACGCAGCATTTCCTCGGTTATATTAAAATGCAATGATCCAACATAAAGTCGCATCGGTCCAATCATGCCTTTCGGCATAAGGTTGGGCATCGCGTTTCCCAATCGATTCTTCTCGGCTTGAGTGTGTTGCACTATGATGGGCACACCCATCAGCTTCTGGCCAGACAATCCCAAGGCCTAAATAATTCAAGAAAAACAATCATGTTTAAGGGTTTTTCTCGCAAAAGAATAACGTCAATCAGTCGCGAAAAGATAAACGCACAACGGAACAAATCAAAATTAACATTTGCCTCATTTCTAGTGAACTAACGCGCATACATTCCGTGATATCGCTGTGCGTTTACTTTAAACTAGGGCTCGGAATTTTTTTAAATCTGAAATTCGAATATTCGTTTGGTGGTTTACTCGAATAGTAAAATTATTCGAATACTCGAATATCTATTCATTTGCAGGAGAGTAAATATGATTATTATATAAGTGCATATAAAGATGCACCTTGTGAGTTTGATAATGTAGGTGTATTCGAGTTGACTACAGATAATTATTCGCTTTTTGAATATTCGAATACTCGAACTATTCGAGTTTGATTCCGAGCCCTACTTTAAACTGCCACACAGTCCAAACGAGTATATTATATACACTTACCAAGGCGACACTCTCTGGGTCCTTAAACTCAATATACGCAATGCCTTTAAAGCGTCGTGTTTTGTTGCATACTATCATGCGGACATCGCGAACTTTGCCAACGGCACTGAAAAACTCTTCCAAATCACGTGCACGGATGCGTTGCGATAATTGCATGCAGAAAACGGTTCTGGCGTCTCGTTCCTCCGAACTCAGTTCTTCCAGGGGCGATTGTCCACGCAAACCCAACGGTGAACGGGGCGCCGTCTTTCGGAATGGCGGCTTTATGGGGGACGGACTACGTTTGCGATCTCTGCTACGACTTCTCCTGTCTCGAACGACTTTGTCTTTGCTACGAGTTCGCTTGTCTCTGCTTCGGCTCCTTGCCTTATCGCGGCTTCTCCTTCCTGCGTTTCCGCGAGTTCTGCAAATAAACCCCTTATTGTTCAAGTATGGCGCCTCAAATTTATTAATGAAATAAACTGTTAAAAAATATGCAACAAGTCCATAGTTGTCATACCTATCGCGCTTGTCCCTCGATACGCTTCTCCTGTTCTTAGACCTGGACCGTCTGCGCTCTTTGGACTTAGACTTACGATCTCTAGACCGCGATCGTCTGTCCTTTGACTTGTTGACTCTGTCCTTCGATGTCCTGCGACGGTCTCGGGACTTCCTGCGATCCTTGCTCCTACTCCTCTTCTTGTTGTCCCGACTCACTCTCTTCTTGTCCTTTGAGCGGCTTCGGCTTCTCTTGTTTCGGCTACGGCTGCGGTTGGGAGTGTGCGACCGTCGTTTGCTGCAACAAAACACTTTGTTAGGAACAGTTGGATGACCACATTCGTTCACTTACTCCGAATTGCGACGATCCTTCGATTCGCCGTTTTCTTTGGCTTTTCCATTGACTTCATCCTATGAACAGCAAGGAAGAGACCGCGCAGAATGGTGGGGAAAAACAAAAGGCATTAATAAAATACTCAGACAAAGATGATTTTGTTATAACTTTTGCTAAGTTGAAAGTGAACGCTTTTATTGCTGCAATATGACTTTAGTGGTAACTATAGTTAAATATTGATAAAAACGTTCAATTTGCAAAATAAAATCCAAATAATCCTTAGGTTCGGCTCAAATTGCTGCGGGGCGTCTAGCCGTGACTAGACTTACCATCTTGTTCGCACTACTAAGTACGTTGTTGCAATACTTGATCCAGAAATATTCTGAAAAAATAGACCGAATAAGACCACTTATCCTCAAAAGACCAAGGTTTTCAAAGGCTTCAGGGTTTGGCAATCTAACATAAACATTTAAACAATTTAGTGACTCTCTAAGTTTGTTTGTTCAGCCATCATTCAGAACATTGACTACGACTGAACGGGCTCTAAAAAAATGGTCAATGACCGAGAAATCAGAACAGAATCAAAAACAGTTCGTCCTCAAATTCACAAATTCAAAGTTTACCTTTTACTAATCACCGACATTCAATGCTGATGGTTTACCTGAAAAAGAAATTATGCCAAACCCCAAAATACATGTTTAGAGTTTCGTCAGAAGAGACGCTGGACTTGCTGTATAATTTAATAGCAAAACAGTTCCTGTCGGGTAGATTGTCGCGGCTCTCAGAGCTTTATTCTTACGCTTTAGAAACGTTTTGATTTCTTCAATAATCCAAAAGAGACCCAGGGGAAGAACAGCTGCAAATCAAAGAGCTGAGTGAGCAACAACTTTCCTTGTTGGATAACCGTTCGGAGTAAGAGTTACGAAACGGCCAAATGGTTTTGCTCGGCAATGAAACAAGATTGGAAGATAATTCAGAAATCGTTTAGTTTCAGCAGTTGGAAGAAATAAAATTCAAGACTAAGTCACCCTTTATGTGAGGAAATAAAGGACACAGAACACGAGAGGCCATAAGCTAGGACTATTGCAGGATAATCTCAACAACTGAGCATAAACGACACTTGAATTTGTCTAGAAAAAAAGCGATTCCGAAAGAAGCTTACATAAATAGGCAAAACGTCGACAGTGCAGATATCGATTTCAATTAGTTAGTGATCCCAATCCCAAAAATTACACTCAATTATCAGACTATGAAGGCTTTCACGGCCGGTTAAATCACATTTAGGAATGTTACACTCAATTGTTATTATTTCCATATTGAATTAGATCTGAAGAACGAGCAATAGCAGAACAATCTGATCTTGTATTACCACCAGTCTCTACTTGGTCAATTCATCTCTATGAATTAATTGACCGACCATAACGATTCAGTTATTTTATTGTATTTGCTTGATTTTCACATTGGAGTTTCATTTTGTGGAAATCCACATCCAAACAAACAACAACGGTGTCAGGGTCCTCAAAGAAATAAGAATGTTTTGTGGGTAGAAAATGTCTTTTCAGTCAATTCCTTTGGTTGTTTAGTGGAACTTTTTTGCTATTAAACCATAAAGAATCCCTAGTGCTACTCTCTAACTGACAAAAACTGTTGGTTAATAGTTGATATTATTATTATTTACACTGGGAAGTCCGCCATGGATAAGATCAATCAGCTGAACGGAATTTGTGCCAGATAGGATGCAATGGTGATGTCCAATCTCAGCTTGTTACCCTATGACGAGAAAGTACCCATCAGCGAGGAAATTGTTCAGATCACAGTTGCAAAATAATCAAAAAAAATGCACAAAATTACTTTTGGCCTATCTTAAACATTACACTTAAGAACTAGTTAATTCTGTACCTGGTTTATGGGAAGGAGCCGATAGCCCACATATAACGAATACCTCACAAGTCTAAAATATAAAATGAGGTTTTGATGAAGAGTGTAGCCAAACATTGATACAATTCAATAGAAACAGAATGCAAATGGCGATGTAGATGTACCGATCAATAAGCAATCGTGCCTAAGGCATTAGGAGCGTAAATACGTCGCCACTTGTTTAATGGGGGGAACAGCAGGTAAAGGAAAGGGCTGATTTTACGTACCGTTTTCTTGTAAGGCGCTTCCAGCATTGCCTCAACGTCCAGTTCGTCTGCCATGTTCCTGAAAGTCAACAGCCTGTTAAATCACCAAAGTATTCACGTCTCTGCCAATGTCTAATGGAAATTCCACTTGTTCTCAACTACGCGCTGGAAATTGCACAATTTTACACTTACTTAGTTGAATATATAGTTAAATAGACGAAACAATCGCTCTTCTATTTCTGAAGAAATTTCTCTAATGGCGACCAATTCTAATTAATCGCCAAGAGCGCTTCCGGGTATGCGTCTTACTACAGGCTCCAATGCTACCAACAGTGTAAAATTAAAATCCCCAATAAAACTAATTTTTATCTAATCATACGGATAATAGAGCCTCCAAATTATTAATATTCACGAAAATACAATCAATCAACTGATTAGTTGCTGCTGAACTGTTTTAAGATCAAATCTGTGGCAAATTCTTCTAGCACCCATGACTTGAAGATACATCCCCACTTACCCACCCCCCCAAAGACGCAGCAGCCATTATGGTAATTCAGAGCACAGAACATCCCCCTAGGGGGGATACTTTGTGGTTCATAGGAGTTTTGTGGCAGCAACATTTTATGCACATGGATGGGAAGAATTTCCGACGAGATAAAATTTCAAATTCACCAGGCTTACAAACAGAAGCTGCTAATACCCTAGACGATCAGGCCTTAACCTAAGGAAAAAAAACAGCTGGACGTTTAAACGTCAATCAATACGAACTAGGAAGATTTCAAATAAGTAAATAATGGGCAGAAATACAAAACCTTAGTTCTCTCTTAATGCAACAATTAGCTTATCGAATAATGCCCAGTTTTCCATTCAGCCCATTCTCGACTACCACTCAACTAGCCTTAGTGAGCTTGAAAGGCAAAATGTGAAGATCACTCCAAGATGAATCATAGCTTCAATTTGTGGATCCACAACAGAAATGTGGAAGTTCTGGCTACTATCAGCGAGCCAATTAAAAAGATTGCCAACATTGGTAACCACCTGTTCCTACTAACCAGCAGCAATGTGCTTCATGAAGGTTTCCTTGAGCAAACCGAAGAGCAGAGCTTTGTGTCTTTTAGAGAGCTCCCCAACCAGTTGCAAGCAGTGGATATTCAAAGCCATGATGATTCGTTGTTTGTAATTGATGGCAATGGCAGCGTCTTGAAGTGCAACGAGCAGCTGGAGGTATTAAAGGAAATTAATCTTCTAGAAGAGTACCAGTGCGCACTGGGGCACAGCACCCTAACATACAAAGTGAAGGTTAAAAGCCTGGCGATTGGCAAATTTGGGGCTCTTTACGTGTCCGAAAGCAACCAGCTGTGGGGCAGTGGAGACATGCCCCAAATCGGCATAACTAGTGACGTGCCTAGGAAAGTGGCATTTTTCTCTGGAAGAATTGTGCATGGTATTTCAGTGGGGGCTGATTTTGCTGTTGTGGTAGTCGGCAAGCCCACAGTGGAAACTGAGAATAGCTTCTGTGATACGTTATTTGCCCCGGCTTGCCAGTTGTGCAGCTCAAACTCTCAGAAATCCTCTGATTGCTCGCCCACCAACCTTTGCCCTTTGGGAATGAGGCTTCAGAGTGACGACTTAGACAATACTACATCAGAAGAGCTCGAAGCGGCCTCAGCTAATTCAGGCGTTAAGTCGGAAGGCGATGATAAAACTGAGAAGAACATAATTTTCCGCAACACTGAAGCAGCCAAGGACTTCCTCACTCGGCAGATATCGCGAATGTCATCCGTTGGCGAAGAGTACTTGATGGAGTGCACTGAAAAACCCACAAGAATCTTCAAAGAAAACATGACGAATGTGGCTACTTTGGTCTATGAAGGAGTTAAAACCGTTGGGGATAAAGTGGCGACACTTTCACGCCATGTAAGCTCCAGCTCGGAACACACGAATCTATCAGAGAACAGCCAGCAGAGGAAAAACTCGAAGGAGGATTTCTTACTGTCAGTCAGTCAAAGCACTTCGGAGCGCGACTTGCAGGACTTGGAGGTTCAGGATAATGTTGATGTGATTGTGAATCAGGGAAAGGATCTGCTCAATCGCGAAGTATGGATGTGGGGCAATGTTAAACATGGTTGTATTGGTAAGTTTTCTCTCCTAAAGCGTTATTTTTTGTTGGTCAGTTCTTTATACTTCGATTTCAGTTACCAGATATTTGGATGCAATTTTAAGACCGCGGAAAAAGTGTCTGAAAATTATGTACTTCAATTGTTTTATATGTTTAATTGCATGAAACATATGTAGGTATTTAAAAAGTATTTTTAGGTGTTGACACCAAGATGGACCTTCCAGTCATTCTATCAATCCTTTCGAAATCAGGAGTATCGAAAATATCATTACAAAACTACCACGCCTGTGCTCTAACTCTCGATGGCCGAGTTTTTCTCTGGGGCCGCAATAACGACCATCAAGTGACTTTGGAAAACAAAGCCGATCAATCGGTGCCAAAGTTGTTCGTCTGCAATATGAATGAAAGAGTGATCGATGCCACGTGTGGCGACTATTTTACTGTGATTTTAACTACCAAAAACAACGTAACATACTTCGGGAGGAGTTCGCAAAGTTACCAAACGATCTACCATCGATTTATGTCGGAAAGCGAAGATTCTGGTGAGAAGCCAGTGGAGTTGTTCAGCAACTTCCTGAGCAGCAGCGAATATTCAGTGCTGAATGTGGGGCCAAAGTGCGAGGAGAGTTTTAACAACTTTGTGGTAAAGGAGCAAAACATGCTGGAGGAAATGTTGTGCGTACATCAGCAGATTCTAAGGCTGCTGATAAAGAAATCCAATGATCTAGAGGACGGAGAGCTTTATGACCTCCTTTGCAAGAACTACAGGGATTTTTTGCATTTTCTTGCAGTAAATATTGAATCTCTTTTGCAATACCGCAACGGTCTCATAGGCATCAACGATGTAACCATTGTGAAAAACTACAAGGAATTCTTGTTGATCTATCAGAACTACGTGGACTGTATTCAAAATGTATCAGCCATCAGCGGCTTTGCGGCGATAGCGACAACAATAGCAGTCAGTCCGCAACTATACAGCTTAAGAACGGGAACTCTCAAAGAGAAGACTAATAATGACCAAGACATTGCTGTCCTGTTAACGTCGCCAGCAAAGCGAGTTGGTTTCTACATGGATTTTTTCCGAAAATTCTGCAATATAGACTATCAAACTAGGTGGAAGGATTTCATGGAATATGTGGACTGCAAGGGGAAAGAAGCTGAAAAAACCAGGATTTTCTGGATGAACGCTGGCAGCACCATCAAGTACATGATGGAGCCCAAACGGCGCTTAATATGCGACAGCCAATCCGACCCAATAAACCTACAAAGCTCAAGCAGATTCTCCTCCCATCGCTTCGTCCTTTTTTCGGATATTTTCGCCCACATCAGCGGCTCTTCCCCGCATTTGCACGCGCTCAACATGATCTGGCTGGATATTCCGCATCACGAGTCCCTCCACCTGATCTGCCTCAAATTGCCCGAAGAAACCCTCACTCTGGTGGCTCCGGATGGCGTCACTAAGAACACCTGGTACCACGCCCTGCAACATGCCATCAAAGCCGCCCTCAACAAAACTGATCTCTTCCAGCCACCCTTAGCTCGAAATGGAAAATACACGTTCACCAAGCCGGGGGTTTTCAAAGACGCCCAGTATACAGGGCGCTGGTTGAACGCGAAAATGCACGGCTCGGGGAAGATGGTTTGGAGCGATGGTCGCTCTTATACCGGCCAGTTTAGCAATAACAGTTTGAGCGGATATGGTTCAATGGATATTCCAAATTTTGGTGAGTTGAATGGGCTTTCAACAGCTTTTAGTGCTTCGTTGGTTTTTTACCAATAAATAAGTTTAATAACTTTCCAGGCACCTATGAAGGGGATTGGAAAGACAATAAACAGAACGGCTATGGAACATTCACCTACAGTAGCAAAGACATCTACAAGGGCTACTTTAAAGATGGCCAGTTTCACGGGCACGGTTTGTTGCGCAAAGGCACTTTCATGGCAAATTCGGCCTCCCTGTACATCGGCGAATGGGACGCGGGCCGGAAATGCGGATATGGAGTGATGGACGAAATTTCCACCGGCGAAAAGTACTTGGGATGTTGGTCGGACCACAAAGAGGGCAGCGGTCTCATTGTCACTTCCGAAGGCACTTATTATGAGGGGAACTTCCACAACGACGTACTCTCGGTAAAAATGCCAGTTTCCCACCTCAAATCCGGAAATATCTAGCTAAACTTTCAGGGCCACGGCGTGATGGTTTTAGACGACGGCACTCACTATGATGGAGAGTTTAAAGGCACTGGCATCCTAGGAGGAAAAGGCGCAGTTACTCTCCCTTCTGGCCACGTGATTGAGGGGCATCTGATCGGGAGTTTGGAGGAGGGAATTAAGATTAACGCAGCCACCCTTCGGAAAACGGCAGACTTAAACCAGGCCCTCCCAAAGTCCTTCGGGCAGCTCTGCACGGCGCCGGCGAATAAATGGAAAGCCCTCTTCAAGCACTGCCGGGAGGTTCTTGGGCTGGACGACGGGGCTGCCAGTGTGGAAACCCCCCGGATATGGCAAAATGTTGCTGTTTATTTAACCAGCGCGTCCACTTTGAAGAGGCGCAAAGGCGACGACGGTAGCCTGCAAAATTCGCTCAACAACCTCGACGTGATTCCTCCATTCGGGCGCGATAAAATCACCATAGAATCCTACATGGAAATCAGAGCATACTTAAACAGGGTTGGTTAATTACATTTTGAAGCTCTCAGGGCTAAGTGGAGACTTTTTAGGCCTTCGAGAGTCCTTTGCACCCTTTAGGGTCCCTACTAAACAACCTATGCGAAGCCTACATATCCTCGTACAGCGGCAAAGTGCATCCTATCTTAGTAAACCACGCGATTATGGAGGTAATCGACGTTGCTCAAAGGGTTTATGGCATAATAGTGTATCTTTTCCCAGCCTTGCCCAGTTGCGAAAGCGAGTACGTGTTAAATCGTACTGACGATGAGTAAGTGTCTGCTGTTCTATGGAAAATGTGGAAAATGTGTGACATTGCTTTGCAGTTACGAAATCATCAATTACCAGTCGCTGTTGTACCCGCTAATCCTGCCAAAGGTTTATAATTGCTTGTGCACCCTGCTGAGCCTGAAAAATGAAAGTCAGGAGAAACAGTATAAAAAAGTTCTGATCGAGTGGAACAAGCTTTCAGACAGGAGCTTGATGAGTGGACTTTCCGTCGAAAAGTAAGCTGCAATTCCTTCAAGCCCATCCAAGCTAGTTAAGGACTTTTAGGAAATTTCTCCACCTGGATCAGTACATAAACTTATCGGACAAAAGTTGCGCTTTTGTGGAAGCCATCGAAACGTTACAGCAAATAATAACGGTCTTCCTGCCCATTGAGAAGCTCTCAGTGATACGCAGTACGGTGAAAAAAATGACTCCCGTTGCTCAGGAGCTTTTAGGCGATGCCTACGTATGGAACATGGACGATTTATTCCCGTTGTTCCTCTATGTGGTGGTTCGGGCCAGAATTCCACATCTGGGGGCCGAGCTGGAGTTTATGGAACATTTCATGGATAGAAACCTGGAAAATGGCGAACTGGGAATTATGTTTACCACCCTCAAGGTGCGTGGTTTTTAGGCGATCTTCGGCTTTGACTGTGGTTGATCATTGTTTCAGGCATGCTACCAGCAAATACTCCAAGACAAATCCGTTTTTATTCTCTAGAAATTGATGTGATAGATTTTGTTTATTTTTATTCATTTATTGATTCGTCGTGTTTTATCAAGACTGTACCTGAAAATAAATTGATACAAGCTATATATACATATATAATAATAAATCGTTGTATTTTAACTGATGTGATGTTATTAGTCTTCAATCGTTTTCCGCCTAGGTTTCCGTTGCTGATCAATCATACACAGGTATGTTTGGGTACAAATTATGTATTTTATTTACAAATAAAGGCTCCTTATCCACGAGACATGGAAACACTCAGTATTTTACATAACCGATTTTTAATACATTTTAGAATCAACATAAACAGGGATATTATTCTACAACAAAAATATATAAAAAATAATGTTAATGATATTAAAATATGCTTTATAATATATTACAAGTGCCCCCCCCCCCAATGTGTCTGAATAGTTTGGGCTCAGCACCTAAACTATTTCGGAAATGTTCAATGTCTATGGGGGTTTGTAAGAAAAGGGCCCAAATTATTGCTTGTTAAAATATACGATTATTTCACTCGTTCTCAATTACACAATTAAAGATAATACAATATACATAAGAGAAATATATTAAATTTATTATTAGAGCATATGTTATAATATATTACTAAACAATAAACTGTACATAATTCAATAAAAATAATACATAAAGCTGAAAGAATGCTGCTTTACGCCAATACAACTCAAGACGCTAAACATGATAATGTATTTGTACTACGGAACAAAATAGGTTCTCGAAACCTACACGAATCGAAAACAATGTGATGTACATAAACCAATGAGGGTTTCTTAGCTTTAGAATATATAAGCCATATTTAGGATAAGTACAGATTTCCATTTTTTTTACTTTTCAACAAAATAGTATGGCACTACTTCGTACCGAAACGTGGATTTCGCAGCTTCAATGAGGACAATCCGTCCTTTATTATCAAGTCAATTGTCTACAGTATAAATTGCAATATTAAAGGATCAAAAAAAATATTCAGATATTAGTTTAAGGCCACTGTTAAATATTTGGAACCTGCGTTCCTACCGTCTGCACAATCCCCTAAAGAGATATGATTGTTTCTCACAATGGCATTTGAATTATTTATGTGAGTTCGCCCCAAGCCCTACAACGAGCCCTTAGTATACTAGAAAAATGGGTCAAATTCCAATCAACAAACATTCCGGTTAAAAAAAAGCACGACAGGCCTGCTTCACAAGCAACGTTATCTTTTTTTCTCTCTCCTTTGTGTAAAAGAACGCTAATACATCGATACAGCAATGGACTTATTTACATCTAGGTTTACTAATTGCAACTGTGGATCTGGTACCGATTTTTAGACACTTTGTGCGGGGACTCAGTCTAGTTAGTGAATATGTATCAATCATGTTGGAAGCAAAAGTCCGAAAGCTGTGTTGAGCTTTGCTCGCACAGACAAGTTGAATTTTCAGTGTGCATTTTGTAAAAGAATCACTCACAGTATCTGAACGAGTTTTGTTTGTGTCGATCTTGATGGTCCCAAAGTCGCATAGCTGGACACACACAGCTAATGAAAGTTGTTATAAACACTCAGTATACACATATTGAATGGGCAACTCATAAGAGACAGTAAAAACAAGCCTAGTGTTAAACATCACATTTAAAAATACCAATGAGCAACGGTTGATTAGGGGATTATCTGGATTTATTGATTCCCAATGTAAAGCATACAGGCGAAAATGCATCAACCTGCAATACCCAATGTTTCAATACATTGAACAGTTGAACAATCTCTCGCATTATCCTAGGATGATTTGCTGCAAAAATATACTGTTTAGTTATTCTGCTATATTCAAGGCGACACGGTCAATGAATGTCATTTCGGAAAGCGTTCGTTAAAAAGAAAGTCATTCCAAGTTTAAATAACTTGCTCGTTAAAGAAACGCGGACTCTTCAACGATGAAGGGCGCGAATCCTGTAAATATTCCCAATCAATATGATCAACTTGCTGGCAGTGTTCTGCTACGTGTTGGGATGGGGAATTTGGTTGTTCTGTTGCACCGCTGTAGTGTTATTGGGGCCGTTCAGTTGACTACTGTTGTAAGGTCGATTAGAGTTGCACAACACTGTATATACATTGTCCATCTTGCTTAACTTTTCAAAGAACGGTATTAAATCTAAGAGTTCATTGTCGTTCATATCGTCAAACCATGAAGCTACTGGCACCTGCAAACAACAACAAACTCAATCCGGCTGTTTCTTGACACCAAATCCACAATACTCACAGCATTATCTGGATGGAATATATACGAGGCCGGTGAATTGTCCACAATGACAATCTGTTGCAGGTCTCTGCCTAATTTGTTCAAGTCCTTTACGTAGTTGCCGCGATAGTAGACACAACTCTCTCGGAATAATCGCGCTCTGAACACTCCCCATTGGTCGAGCAAATCGGCCACCGGATCCGCATATTTGGCTAATGATGCAGTGAACAGAACGCATTCGTACAGTTCTCCCATTCTTTTCAGGAATTCATCCACATGCGGCCTTTTCAGCACGTACACTTGATGTACGGTACCGTCGATTTCAACTGGGACGATAAAGTCGGCATTGTTTATTGGCTGGAAACAACAATTTAAAAATGGTAAAGCGCATCTAAAAATACACTGTTTACAGTCGGTTGTCTACTGGGTTTGTAATGCAGAGAGCGCGAGCGAGACTCATTTTTCGGATTTACAACTAGAAAGAGTCAAAAGAACTGAAGTAACTTAGAAAATAAAAGAACGTTCTAGCGGCTAAGTTCTCAAATATATGTTAGTTTTCTAACAGTTCATAAACTAGAAGAACAATCCAAACTAAATCCTTGACAAACTACTCTAATATTCCGGCGTTAAGTTCATAAATGTATTAAATTGAACGAGAATGGCCCACTTGAGAAAATTAGAGGGCTATAAGTTTACTGTATATACTTTCCTGACTGTGTTTCAATTCCAAATCAAATTCATTCCTGGGTTTCAGTCATTTATTGTCTCTATTTATCAATCAAAATACGTTTCGGTGTATTTTTCCACCATCATCAGTTTTTATGTGTAGCGTTGTTGCTGCTTTAAGCCTTGGCATGCATTTTTGCGTGCCAAA
>NW_026018508.1:15511617-15532445 GCF_020466585.1 Dendroctonus ponderosae
TGCCAAGGCTTAAAGCAGCAACAACGCTACACATAAAAACTGATGATGGTGGAAAAATACACCGAAACGTATTTTGATTGATAAATAGAGACAATAAATGACTGAAACCCAGGAATGAATTTGATATAAGTTTACTGCCGATGTGTTTACAATCAAAAAAGTTAAAAATATCAGTGTGACTAACAAATAAAATTACTGAGCACGTTCCTGTTTTCTTTTGCCAAAAAGCTGCACAAGAGGCTCGCACTAGCGAAACGTGAGTATTGAAACATTTCATTAAAAATGTCCATTTTTAACTACAGCTCAAATCACAAGCACTGCCAAGGCCAGAGCGCCAAGATTAGAAAATTACATTTTAATTGCCCGATAAACTGATAAAAAGATTATCGGCCGATAAATAAGAAAAATTGTTTGCTTTACTTAAGGAAAATCAACGGCTAGGTACCTTAAAGCTGCTATGAACCAGGGTCTCATCCAGATCAATCACCATGCACTTCTTCTGCATGTCCTGATGCCTTGCAGGAGGCAGCAGGAAGGAAACCCGATCGCTGTTCGTGTATTGGGAACCATCGACGCATTGTTCCGGGGTTTGGGTTTTGTTTTTTCGCTTACCGAGGCAGCATAGCAAGGACCGCAGGAAGCCCCGCGTACTTTTCTTTTGTGCTTGTGGTGGCTGATAATCAGGCGTTGGAGAGGCATTTTCATTGATTGGAAGGTTACCTAAAAATACAAGTCTTAATGATTTAACACATCGGGCAGCTTTTCCATTCCAATTCCATTCGACGACTTCATCAAAGTTAAAACGACGAAGTTTGATACTCTGACCGGGCATTTACATTGATGTTCAATTCCTTCCAATGATGGTGTTTAATTTAATAACTGCTTGCTTCGACATTAATTCAATTGCCCTTACTTTGCACGCAAAGGCTAAGCAGTAGTGACCAGAAACTTTTCTAAGATTCTCTTTGTATTGCGTTTTTTGCCCGATTTCTTTGGCATTTCAAGACAAGGTGAAATTCAAATGGAAAATTCCCTTAGAATATAATGGTTCCAAAAATTTCACTGGAAAACAGGAAATGTTTGAGGGAAACTCGGTGTCACATCTGACATTTCAATAATCTAACCACCAAAGACTTTGGGTTGATGGTCAAGAGTGAGTTTCATTTAGTGACAAGCATTTGATAATGGGATTTAGATAAAACTGGGATGTTAAATCCAATACTCGAGAGTTAATTATACAGGAATGCGAGTTGATGAATGAAAATTGGCCTATGACCCAGTTAAAGCCATAATCTAGAAACCATCAGGTAAATGTTATGAATCTCAAGGTTAGCAAGTGGTATACGCCGACCTTATATTCCTACCTAGCAAGAAGCAAATACACACAAGATCGGATTGTTGTTTTTGGGAAATACTGTCACTTTTTTGCCAAAATTGACCTAAATGCGTCTCGAAAATCCCGTCTGGACGTCCAGCTGCCACCTGCACGGCGCCAGAGATGGTGAACAGGTGTAAAACTGCACTAGTTTACAATGTGATATGATTATTTACCTTTTTCAGGAGGATAACTGTTCAGTTGTTCGTCCTCTCTCGACACCTGGGCAATGATGGACGATGCGTCCATTTAAACATTTGTTATAATCCCTTGGAAATGTATCACTACTCGTAACTGGATCGCGCAAACAGGCACTGGACCAGACTGGACACTTACGCGACTAAATAAGCGATTCGATTCTGGATCGCGGAAAAAACTGAACACTAAACGGGCCGTAAGTAATGTTTTTCTCCAAACCAAGCCTAGTTTACGCCATATTTGTTAATGTACTGTTGCCAACATTCAGTTTGCAAAATCATCGCAGCTCAGGTTTGTGTGCATACACAAAATGGCACCATTGATTGTCGTTGTCAAACTTTTGAATTATTTTAAGCAAAAGTGCATTTGCTTTAATTATTGGAAACGGCAGAAATATCCGGTAAACTAACCCAAAGGGTAAGTATTGGGCTTTCCCCTTTTTACCTTTTATTCCCTGCCCTGTCGATCATTTCCCTTAAGTAAAAAAACGCCACCAGCACCAAAATCTCGGGTGATGTTTTTTGTCGGTTGCGGACTACCAAAAGTCGTGTTCTAGGAACTACCAAATGTTTCGTTTTTTTTTTATGTTTTACCTTAAAGAACGCTTAAAAATGTTGGATGGTCCATAATTTAAAAAAACACTTGATTCGGTTTCTCAAAACCATTTATTTATGCGCGAAAATGCGATTGTCCGCTGCTCTTTGCTGCTAAATCGTGTTTTAGGTATCAACGGTTAATCGGTATTTTTTGGCTTCGTTTCTGGACCATCCAAAATTTTCTCGCACTCAAACCGCTTGTTAAATAAAATGTTCTGTAAAGCAAAACAACAAAAAAAATTGTGTCCTCAAACGACAAGTTCACCAAATCCCCACTAACCTTAGCAAATTGATACACATTTACTAAAAAAGCCTTTGAAAATGAAACAAACATTTTCTTTTGGACAAAAAAACTCTCTAATAACCAACTTTGCAACATACCCAAGAACGTCAAAGTTGGTCAAAGTGATACGATGGTGATACGTAACCTAAAAACTCAATCTTTCATGATCCCCCTTCAAAGCAATCATGTTTAAGAAACCTGTGCGAATAAAGAGCAACAACCAAGTGAAGGGGTCGGAAAGAAAGGCAATAAAAGACCTATTTTGCAAAAACTTTTCCAACGTCACCGAGGAGCAGATCAATGCTCTGTTCAACAACAAGAAGGAGGCTCTAAACTGCATAAAACTGACGACTCACTCAAATGAAATCGTTCAGGTTTACACCATCCAGAAGCAACCGCTGTTTTTCAGCGTACAAGGCAAAATGCTGCCCACAGTGTTTTTGTTGTGGAGGCTTCCCAACTTAGTGGCAAGCTTTACAACACATCCACAAGTGATGAGTTTCATTAGTTCGGGCGCTGATTTAATGCTAGCGGGGTTGGTCACACCGCCTCCCCATTCCGGGTTGCCCCGGTACAACAGTCTCCCCCAAAGCAGCCCGGTTTATGTTAATTTATCGAGTAGTAGTGCGGCAGTTGCAGTGGGCCTGACGGCGCTTAGCTCCTATGATATGGAGCGGGCTGGAGGAAGAGGCAAGTGCGTTTTGCTGTATCACTTTTACGGTGACCATTTGTGCTCAGTGGAAGGTAACAGCAATATCCCAATCCCCAAACTGCCGCCTCCTGAGTGGCTCAGCTTGAGTGACTATCAAGCAGATTTTCCTGCTTTGGGCGACAACAGTGCCGATGCTCCCAAACTCTTGGAGGTGAATTCAAACGAAAACCCTCAAGAGGATCCAATTCCAGCAGTCATTGAAGAAGACCCTGATCAGCCTGAGGCCATGGACGAGCTACTGAACTACTGCTTCCTGGCGGCTCTCAAATACTCAAAATCCTTGGCGTTGCCGGTGTTGATATCCAACTTCTTTAAACTGCAAATGTTGCCGATGTGCCCCCCTGGGCCCACATTGGACATAAAGAGAACGTCGCACAAAAAAGTGAAACCCTTCCTGGACGCAATGGCCAAAAGTGGGCTAATCACAATACAAGAAATAAGAAAGGGAGTGGAAGCAGTGACGGATATAAACAAAACCCACCCCAAGTTCAACGAATTTTACATTAAACCGGAAGACCGGCCTAGACTGGACTCTGATGATGCAAAGAGGCAAACAGTGGTGACTGAGTCGTATGCAATCACTCACAACGTTTTGCCAATTTTTCAGCCCGCTGGATACCACAAGGGTGATATCCTTGAAGTTCCAAACATCAGGAAGTGTGTAACGGAGCACGTTAAGCAAAATAATTGCCAAGTCAGCACGAATCCCAAACTAGTTCACCCAACCACAGCAGTATTGAAAACTGTTTGCAAAACGGAAAATCCAGTTTCTTGGGAAGAAGTCTTTGAGAAAGTGTGCGAGTCGATGAAGTCTTGTTTCAAAGTGAGCTCAGGCAATGACTTCAGCCAACTTAATAAGGGAAAAGTCTCCCCCATCTATATGAGTGTTTCGACCAGATCAGGGAATAAAAAAGTGACTTTAGTGGACAATTTGGAAGTTTTCGGAGTCAACATCCAGGAATTTGCCAAAGAGTGCCAGCATGGAGTGGCTGCCAGCACTAGTATCACTCCCACACCTCCAGGCAAGAAATGCGATCAGCTTCTAGTCCAAGGAAACCAAGTGATTTTTATACACAATTTATTAGTGGACAAATACAAGATACCCAAACAGTACATCAGAGGACTAGAGCTGGCGCCTAAAAAGAGAAAATAGCTGTACTTTTATTCAATAAAAAGTTAATATTAAAATTATCTTTTATGCCCCGGCTATTCAGATGAAAATAGACCAAATTCATATTAATAATTATATTCAATTATAATACAACATATTGAACACCTCCTCCAGTGCTCATTTAAATTACATCGGTTTCCACAAAATAGTAAAATATAAACTAAAAATGTACAATAACATAACGCTAATTTACCTTGGAACATTAGTATATTTTAAATTCTGTACAATCACCTCTAATTTTAAAACCTAACTATTAAATTATAGAAATATATTTTTTGCTGAATATAAAATCGAACACTTACAATAAAGAATAATACAAATTTGATAAGGACTGGTAAAGCGACTTGAACCAAATACCAAGATCTGTGCAAATATCAATTTTCATTTGGCATTTTCATACTGACAATGAACGGATAAAGTTGCAATTTTTTTAACACTTTCCTAGATTCAATTTTTAGGTAGATCTAGACCTGCAGGTGCTTGAGGGTCGACTTGGTTTAATAAGCTGAAGTTTTGCTTGGTCACATTGCGTTAGAGAACCATTGAATTACAACAGGTGATGAAAATAAAAGCGCGTCAGTAAACATCTATGTTGTAGCATTGAAAAGCATCAATGTGGCATCTATAGGCTACCCCGATTGCTTAAATACCCACTTATCTCCATTTAGATTGATTTTAATTGTAGATAATAATAGCTTATACTTTGATTCGTTTAACTAATATTGTTAATCACAACTTCAGATAAATAAAATAAAAATGACTCTATTTTTAATATAAAAATTAATTAAAATAACATTTGAGTACACTATATCTTGCAAGTAAACGTGATTGATTAATTTCTTTGTATATGCTATTAAACGCAATTTTGAAAATTATTGTACAAAGAAAAGGTTGCTGCCCAGGATCGGTTTTCTGGAAAATTTTACTAGGTTGCTATTTCTCAATTGCTTGGATAGTCCTTCTAAATTAAATGCCTACGGTGGAATTAATCAAATATGCTTAAGGAAATAATCCAGGACAGCAATCATTACACTGTCAGACATTTCCTTTTGAACCCTACGCAACTCTATTAAAAAAGGCAATGGATATTTTCCATTGAATTAAGAACATTACAATACGAATGTTGGAATTTGAAGATCAAATATTTGACAGTGAATGCTACCTTTTATATTGTTTCATGTTATGAGGATTTCTTACATTCCATGTATCACTAAAATGCGGCTTAAACAGTCCGATCCTCTAATTTGAAATAACACTTCACTCCAATGGACAGGCCATCACTTGCAACAATTAGCACCAGTCTTTGGTTCCGTATTACCCTCCGTCAGCCTTCTGCCTTGCACGCTGCCTCCCTGACCTGTATTTTGTTCGTTCTTGGGCAATTTCTTGGCTAAAAAGAACAATTTTCACATAATATACTCTCTAGAAATTGCGTTGAAATTCGCGTACCTATTGCTAAGAAAATGTCGTTCACATTCATCGCAGTTTTAGCAGACGTTTCCATGAAAAGTAGCCCGTTCTCCTCCGCGTAAGTTTGAGCCTCCTCATACTCCACCATGCGTTTATTGGCTAGATCCTGCTTGTTGCCCGCTAGTGCAATTACAATGTTTGGACTGGCTTGGCGCTGCAGCTCTTTCACCCACGTTTTTGCTCTTCCGAACGTATCCTGGTTAGTAATATCGTAAACCACGATTGCTGCCTGGGCGCCTCTGTAATACATTGGAGCCAAACTATGGTACCTAAAAGAAACAAATGTATGTAAATTAAGTATGCTTGTTGTTGGTCTCCGGCTGGAATGTGTGCGTCCTCTTTTATCTTTCATTACATGCTTCAAGCAATTCTAATCAGATTTTAATCAGCAATATTGTTTTTTTTTTAAGTTTTTACCGTTCTTGGCCAGCAGTATCCCATATCTCAAACTTCACAGTGGTATCGTCGAGGCAAATCGTTTGAGTTAGGAAGGCCGCTCCAATGGTGCTTTCTTGGTACTCGTGAAACTGGCCCTTGACAAATCGCAACACTAAACTTGACTTTCCCACAGCACTCTCGCCGAGCAGCACCAACTTGAACTGGCATATTTTGCCCTGGCTTTGTCCATTGGGTCTTTGGGCTGTTCCCGATCGGTTGGCCATTATTCTAGATAAAAACTGCTCTATTAGTGATCAATATTTTCCTATTAATAACAAGTCATAAATGAACATTTTTGGAATGGTTGCCTTTAACCGCATGTTACCGAACGATGGGAAGAACGTCCGTCGCCTGAAAGCCGATGAAATTGAAGAAATATGGTTGGATAAAGTTGGGGCACAAATCAAGAAGCAAGGAAACTCCACGGCGAGAACAACCGGTGATTTACGGTTGTCGATGAGAATTTGGTCCTGACGTTTTGCTAGCATCTTCAGAGTTGTGTTCGTTTCGACCGACGCACCTCTGAAGATGCTGGCCATGCGTGCTAGCAAAACGTCAGGCCCAAATTCCTATCGACCACGGCCTAATCAACCAACAAAAACTGATTATTTAAACGTTGACCGATTGACTCACAAATATGTTCTTTACCGCAACGCTTCGGGTGGTAATTTTGCACGATGATATATGGAAAAACTGCAGGAGTTAGACCGGAAAACGAAAACATTTTCAATTTGAAAACCCTGTATCTCGAATGCAAATCGTTTGCAGACATGTTCATATAAGCTTTTTAGCGGTTATTATGTAACAATTTTGTGGGGTCTTCTCGAGTTGCAAAATATTATTGTTTCCAAAAACACAAGGTTGGGCCACGCTGAGTGCAGGGTCAGTCAAATAAACTAATATTAAAGCAACAATGTGCACAGTGTGTAAGCTTTCAAGAATTCAATTGCATTGATTCCGTTGATTTGCAGACCCCGGGGAAATTTGAGAATTAGCTTATGTTTTTTGTTTGGCTTCTAAACGAGTCAGATGCTACCATTTACGCCCCACGCTATCCGCACACTACTTTAAATGAGATGAGATCCAGATGGTTAAAAAAGCTCAAAAAGTCGAAAATTTGCAACGCAGCACTTGCCTTTAAGTGGAAATTAAGCATTAAATCGGTTGTATGACTAAACCTAAACCTAAAAACTACTTATCGTACGAAGTACTCTGTTATTACACCTAATTCTTAGCGTTTAAACCAACTGCCCCAGCCTAGATTGGTTTTAATTGAGGCGAAAGTCAATCCAGAGGTGCCTGAATAGGGCTCAAGTGAACCAAACAGATGCTGTCGTTTAGTAAAAAGTTGACTAGGTAAATTTGCAAAGCCGGAGGCTCGGTAAAATAACATTTAGCTGTGAAGAGAATTTGGCGCATTCTCTCAAACAGGTATCACATGCAAATTGAACAACAAGAGAAAGTTGTACTATTGCATCCGATCTGATTGTCCAATTATTGTCGTGAAAACTAATTAACCAATCTAGGGCTAGCGTTCGTCTAATTGCTGAGCAATGATTTGTTGCTAACAGACGTATAAAGAATTAGACACAATAAAAATACAGAGATAAAACACAAAGAGGGGGGCGGATTCTTGGGCTTCAAGGGCGTTACACTGGCCTGCTGTGGACAAGCAGAGGGGCTGAACTGCCCCTCTAGACTCACTGCGAGTTTTCCCCGGAAGGCAATTGATTTTTCCCCAACCAGTTCGGAGAGAATCAAATTTAAATTATCTTAAATAACATGAATGGGATTATGGATAATGACGCATTTGACAAGAAAACATAGTAGAAATCGACTAACCTTTTTCGTTAAAATGCAGCTTCTCACTGATCAATCACGTCCTCCCGATGTACGATCTGTATTTTGTCGACATAAAAGCTTATAGCCCGGATATGTTGTGCGAAATGGGGATCCACGAACGGCAATTAAAGGGAAAAAATGGAAAATTGGGATGACAGTTCACAAAACCGTAAACCAACTCGTCTCGAGGTTCTGTCCCACTTCGTGTCACGACTGTGGCCGAACAGGAAAACGTCAACGCAATTTCCAGCTCCGCCAACGCCACTAACATCCCTAGAAACTCTGGAGTATAATATTTTACTTGCTCTAAACTCGGATTATTCGGGAAATCACCCGCATCGGGGACTAACTGGGTTTACACAACCCATTGAAAGAACCAAATTTTTGTGTTATACATTATACAAACAAAATTAAGTGTTCAGCGCCTACAATAGTACGGAACGAAACTTCCCTATAGGAACAAAATAAAAATATAGAGCAAGGTTATGTGGAAGACAACAGAAAATCAACAAACCAAACAACAATAAACGATGAGCAAAGAAACAGCAGGCCTTGGCAAGTCAGTATGACAATGTTTACCTGTGACAATTTAATGTTTTAAAAATTATCGGTTTTCCGCAGTTTATTTGCTTTCTATCTATATCTATATATATCTATACAGTGTGTAAATATGTATTTCGAAAACGATTCGACGTGTCCTAGATCCAACAGCAAGTCGCAAGGGTGTCCCGTGCCTGTGGGCAACACCATTTGTGGAGAAACCAACTCTCTGGAGATAATGAAGCAGTTCAATCGCCTCTATGAGGAGCGAATGGAGCAGGTTGACTCAGAAGCAGGTGGAGACTGTCTACAGGTATAACTCAAAGGAGAAGTTATTAACCCTGCCCATAACTCTCTATCTCAGAACTGTTTAAAATATCTACAATAATCATTAGGAGCAGTTCGATAGGGCGTCTTAATAACTGTCTGTGTCTCAATAGGTTTATGATTTAAAAAATAATAAATCGCTCCCAATCTTGATATTGGCGGACTTAGAAAAGAATGAAGGTTTTTACCCTAATGCACCGCTGCTCTAGAAAACTCCTAACATCCAATTTAGAGCAAGTAGGAACTTGCCGCATTCATAATCTATAAAAGGGGCTTAAATCTACAAGTGCTGAAAATTTCATTCAAATCGAATCAAATCTCGAGTTGTGCGGACTTGGTAAAGATTGGCATAAAAATGAAGGTTTTTGTCCAACTGCACTCGCCGCTTTAAAAATTCCGCATTTCCCTCAAAAACTTTATAGACTTTATGTTGTTGCCGTAATATCGTTGTTCTAATTAGGAAAAAATCAAGCTTCAACAAGAATGGATCAGAAACTTGTGCCAGCAAAACGAAATGCTGGTAAGGGCTGTCCAAGAGCTGGAATTCGAGGCAACAGAACGAGTCCATCAGCTGGAAGATAAGCTTCAAAAGAGCGCCCAGTGTCTATGCGACGTGAGTAACTCGTTTTGTTTTACCATTAGTTAAGTGTGAAAATGTGTCCCATTGTCCGCCTTTTTATCATCTCGAGTGGTAAATCCATGTTTCCTAGTCCCAGATCCGAATAAGTAAGTGGATTCCACTTTATTTTTTATGACAACGTTCATCAGCATGAATTTTTGCACTTTAGGTGATGAAAAAGTATCGGGAACACGACTTTGCCGCCGATTTACTAGCTGAACCTTTGCAGAAAATCACCCATTTAGAGGATGATGTTAGGAATCTGCTGGAGTTCATCAAGCGAATTCGGGAGAATCAGGACTGGAGTCTTGATGGTTTGTTTTTTTATAACATTTCAGAGCGGGAACTGTTGGGGACAACCTGCAAATTTGCCAACAAGTAAGTGCCAACGTTGTTGTTGAAACCATTCTTTCAAGCACCTTTGTCCAGAATTAGCCACTAAGCTTCGATTTTTTTCCAGATTTTCTAAAGATGATTCTCTCGAGGTGCGTAGAACTGCACGAATGCTTTTTAACCAGAAAAACACCCCTTGTGGCTGTTCATTCCCATGTGCCAATCCACGACGCTCCCAAGCTCGATCTCTATCTCCCCCTTGCCCAAAACGACTAACCTTCAGCTTGTAATCCCCAAATACTAACCCATTGATCCCAAAATCCTTTGGTGTTGTCATTTCGATTTTTCGTTTAGTTTTTAAGTTTTCAATGGTATCTTTTGTATAGTTGACTGTATAAATATTTTTGTTTTCAGGGCGAAAAATTGCTTAATGAAAAGGATAGGTAAGTGCCCGTTTGGGATAGATTGAGGCCTCAAAGTGACCGCTGAAACTTTTCAGGACTGTGCATGAGCTGACTCAGAAGTTGGACTATTTCAACAGCTTCGGCGATGTGGAGGCCATAGCCAAAGAACTACAAGCAAGGCGGGAGGAGTGCGACTCTTTGAAACAGGTAAGAAACCAAGAGACTTAATTATAGCACGGTTTTATCGATTTTTAAACATGAGTGTGTGGCGAAGTGTTTGCAAAAAAACTACCCCTGTTTGTTAAGTTCTTTGCATAGTGCAACAGAGTGAATTAACACCCACTGCGGAGGTAACTTGCACGTTCCCTTACTTGCCATTAACCTAAAGTCCTTCTTATTTCTAGGAGATGGCGGAAATACGGCAGGCGCTTACTGAGGAAGTGGCCACCAAGTACGACGAAATCGTGCTTCTGCGGAAGGACGTCCAAATCTTCGAGGAGCGATGCATGCAGGCCGATAAGCAAACCGCCTTCAAGGAAGACATCATCAGGGAGCTGAGGAAGGAGATCAAGCAACTGAAGCAACAGGTAACGGCAACTGCTTTTGGAGCTTCGAACACTAAAGGGGCTTTATAGGTGTCCATTCCCGAAAAACCCTTGAAACCATCCGCAAGCCCCAGCCACAAACATTCCCAGACCTCCCCATCCCACCTGGAAGTCCCCAATGATTCAACCAAGCCATACATCATAGTGAACCACAGCTCGAAAAAACAGCCCGGAAAAAACACAGTGATTTACATAAACAAGGACGGTAGCGTGCGTAAAGAGGATCGTTCCTTAGCGCTGAAAGACCACTCGGAAGCGTGCTCGAAGTGCAAGAGCAAACTGAGTAATAACGGCAGGTCGTTTTTTCCGAATTGCAAAAGCGAAACTGACTTGGTCAATGTTAAAAGCAAACTGAGGCCGGTTCAGGCGCGGTCTAAACTGACCAATTTTGGCAGATGCAAAACATTCGTGGACCAAACGAAGCGCATTCTGAATGAAATAGAGTTCGAAGAACTGTTCTACAAAGGAAAGGTCCAGCCTGGGCCCATCCCTGTGAAGATGCACGTCAATTACTTAGAGCGCAATAGGTTTTAGACTAGTTTATGTATGCACTTAGTTAATTAAAGCTACAGAGCAGCTGAGCGGATGTTTTAGTGCTCGCAATCGAACAAACAAAGCGAAAGCTTCTAGTCTATGGCCTTTCAGGTAACTGAAAAATTCCTGAGCTTAGTCGCCGAGCAGTTGACGGCCTACTTTCGTACTCATTCCGCAAGTTCCTTCTTCGGTACCTCGCCCACAAATAAAGCCGATCAAGCAGCTGAGTTAGGGAGATTTGTCCAGGTAAAGGAGGACTTGCTTAAAGAACAATTGCGCTTAATTACTTTGCTAGTCACCAAGCTCTATCACGTGGATCAAGGCCTGGAAGTGCTGGAAAAGAGGGCGTTGTCTGTAGTAACAGCAATCTGAACCTGGTTGAAGCCTTCGCATTAATTCGGCAAGTTTTTCAGACCAAACTGAAGCGCTACACGATGGTAACAGAGCGGGAAATCAGGCAGTTTCAACAGTCCCTAAACCAAGTCAAGTCGCTGCTTGAAAATACCTTAGACCAATAAACTGTTGCTTCCTCAACGCGTTTTATCTACTCTGAATTTGCGCGCATTCTTAACTCATTCAAGATTAAACAAGAATTTTTATTAACACCCCACTGAATTAATATGAACAATTTCCAGACAACGTGCCAAGCGGATCGCGAACGAGGCTCTGTACAATGTAAGGTAAAACGCCGTGCGGGATGGCTGAAATAGTTTCACGTGTTGGCGGCATTTGCAGGTCCAGAAGCTGGAAGCAGAAAACGCTGCTCTAAGAGAAACTTTAACGGTGGATAAAACGCACATTGAGCAGCTGGACGCGCAGTTTAAGAGCTTTGTAAGGTGCCTCAACTGGCTGAGATCTTCACTGATTTTTCAACTTTAGCTGGAGGAAAGAGAAGGGCTGAAGGCCCGAAACAAAGATTTGGACCGACGGTCCAAAGGAGTGGCCAAGGAACGGGAGGCCTTGCGTTGCCAATGCGAAGATCTGCAAACGGAAATGCGGCATGTGAAAAATCAGAATGTAGGAGAGTTGTATGTATGATTTTACTCCAGATTGTTGATGGATTTGAACCGATCTAGGCCCAGTTGGAACTGGAAGTGCAATCAACTAAAGGCCGCTTAGCAAATGTTACTGCTGAATCGGTAAAACCAGTCGATTGAGGCTTTTCTTGCAACACTATCCAAATCTTCCTAGGTATCTTACCAGAAGAAACTCGCGGCAATTGTGGAAGAAAACCGGAAAACGCTCGAGCAATTAACCGCGTTAAACCAGGAGGTTTACACGTTCCGTATACTCCAAGTAGTTTAATAATCGCGCCTTTATTTACAGAACGCAAATTTATCTCGGGATATCGATGTGCTAAGGCACAGAAGCGAATACACCACCAATGTAAGTCCTTTCTCGACTGTTTCACCATTCCACTTTCTGCCTGCAACGCTTCCCAATTCTGTATTTATTTTTCCAGTTCACTCAAGAGGAAATCGGAAAGTTAAACTGCACAATTGAGGAACTGAAAACCAATCTGGAAGAGTGCCAACTGGCGCAGATAGACGAAGAAAAGGTACCGTATAAAAGAATTAAGTTTGCCACGTTTTCCAACTCCACTCACTTATTCGCAGGCCTACCGGAAGGAGATTGCTTTGCTGCATGAGACCATCAGCAGCATGGAAGCGGAATTGAGGGACATGGAAAGCAAGCTTGGAAAAGAGGGAAAGGTGCGTTCAAACTATCAAAGTGCTTTATGGGCTGACGCCGCTGATTGTTTCAGACTTGCAAAATATGCAGAGGAAAATCAAAAGTGGGCTTTTTGGAATCTACTGAAGTGAGTATTGGGGCCGAGAGGGAAATTTAAAAGGCCGCAAAAGGTTGGAAATAGCTCGGCAGCCGTTATAAGTTTCTCCAACTATTTCTTCCTGATCTAGTTATATCAAAAATCCAAACTTTTAAAGGGATAGAAGAAGCAAAAAGTGAAAAGAAAGATGCGCGTGTTCATTTGCCTGAAGGCAGCGCCTAAAAATAGCTCGGCCTTACGGTTTCGGCTATTTTAAAACAAACTAATGAGCGGAACGGGAGTGCCGATAAACCGTGCATCTTCACATGTTTCTGTTTTTCTGCAGGTGCAAGCGAGCTTCGACGATCAAGAGCTGGGGTTGATGCAGGTAAACACTTAAACAGTGGACAAAGTCTGAAAAATTCCCGAAAATTTCAACATTTCAGGAAGCAAATGCCACCAGACTAAGAATGCAATCGGAAATAGAGCGAAAAAGCCATGAAATCCAGACGCTAAGGGGCAAAGTGGAGCAATTGGAATCCAGTTTGCGGACGTGCGAAGAACGCGCCTCCAATCTGCAAGAAGCTGTAAGTGTTCTCCATTCGCTCAATCCAGCCTTTGCTTGTGCAGTTGCTTAATTTTTCAACCGCTCATTCAGGTAGCTTTATACTCGAACTCCGTAAGTGTTTTGGAGACGACAGGCGAGGAATCAAAGCTACAAGTAAGTAAGACGGTTTTCACATTTTGAGCAACTTGTCTAATTTGATCGAGAAGATTCAGCAGCAAAAGGTGACGATCTCCAACCTGCAACAGGCTCTAGTTGAGGCCAAACAAGAAGCGGATGAAATGAGGAAAAAGACTCAGGATAATGTGAGTTGGTCTGCATGGTTTGGGCTTGGTTCTGCCCCTGAAGTGGCCAATAACAACAACCCAAGTAAACCCCCAGTGTTAAGTAACAAACCAGTGCATGATGTGTAGAGTTCTAGATGGATGTTGACAAGGGGCACATTTATGTTATCTACTCTTTAAGTATTATCCTGCCATTTAGCCGTCTTATTTATTTATTTTCGCAATATTTACCTCCTTTTAATCTAAGTGTAAAACTACTAATATCTGTTAATGTTGCTACTTAATTTACCGTTAGTAGAAATATAGTGTAGTTGGTCATTTAGGGGCTTTATTTTATCCCTGCATAACCAACCGCGCCCTTTCAGGAGACGAAAAGGCAGGAAATAGTTGCCCTGTTGAAGAGCGTGATGGCGGAGAGTGAAGAAGACAGTGACTTGCTCAGGATGCAGGTGCGGTTTTGCAAAACACTTGGCTTAATTCCCGGATAATTTCACTTAGAATTTCAGGCCCAAATGGTTGAAAGGGAGTACGAAATCCTGCAGGACCTCAACTTTACGCTGGAAGTGGAACATTGCGACAGTTTGCAGGACATGGAGGCCTTGGAGGGCCAGCTGAAAAAGTACCAATATCTATTTAACATCAAAGAGGTATCAGCATATGCTTGTTTTTGTGCATGCTTGTTTTTTGCAGTCTAAACCGTCTTACTGGTTCCAATTACCATGAACTGGTGTTTTGTGGCTTCAGATGGTCTGATTTTTTTTTCAAGGAGCAAATGCGGAAACTTTCCAAGCAAAAGCGGTGTTATGAGGAAGTCGTTGCGTATTTCAAGCATGAAATGGGGTTGATGGCAGACCAATTAAATAATCTTCAGGAACTGCTGGTAAGTTGCCTAATGTAAAACACTGGTGCAGGACGCGCGTTACTTTACATCAGCTTCTACTGAAGGCTTGATGCTTCAAACGACCGTGCGTTTTCGCTCCTACTGTGCTTATTAATTGTGTGTTGACCGGTTAAATGGGCGTCGAAGGTAAGTAAAGACTTCCTTAGTAGTATTAGACTGTCTCTTGACACCAAACTAACGTACGAATGAAATTCTCTATTGTTCCAGACGTTGTCCAATGAAACCGCCCAGGAGGAATCCAGCAAGGTGATGAACGCCTTCTTCGAAGTCCAATCCATCAACGAGAAACTCTCCAGCCAATTATGTGCCTGCGAGCAGCAGGTGCAGCTGGAGAATCAAATGGGTCAGCTGCAGGAGGCGAAAATCTGCCAGCTGCAGCAGCTGGTCAAGGAGAAGGAACTGGACCTGAGCAAGCACGATCAGGCCATTGTGAACATCCGCCAGACCTTAAACGACTCTTTGAAACAGAATGCTGATCTCCAGCTGACCGTAGCAGAGCTGAATGAGACGATCGGAAGCCTACAGGGCTCGATCAGGCAGTATGAAGAGGAAAACTGCGCCAGCAGAAGAAGCTGCCTGGAGTTCCAGCAGCAAATCGGCGGCTACTGCAGCAAACTGGATGAGCTGAAGGAGGGCTTAGAGCAGAAAACTGCAGAGTGTCTCAAACTGGAAATGGCCTACAATAACGAGAAGCGCGCCCTAAAAGCCGCTCAGAAGCAGCTGCAGGAAACCGACAAGATGCAGCAAATCAAGCAGAAGGAGCTGATAAATTCGCTGCAGGAGGCCAAGATGCAATTGGCCTGCAGTGATGAGAATAACAGCAAGTTGTGTGAAGAGTGCGACAAGCTGCAAGCCCAGCTCACCAACCTGAGCCGCAAGGAGGCTGTGAAGGATCAGGAAATTAAGAGATACCGGAAAATAGTTGGCGATCTGAAAGCAACGGTAATTCGTTTTTTTAATGAGGCTCGTGTTATTTATTAAAAATTTTGCAGATGATGGAGCTCAATACCGAGCTGAACAAGAACTTGGCCCAAAAAGAGCTGAAAGCGAGCTGCAAGAACGTCAATTGCCGCCGGAACCTAGACAAGGATGACCTGAAGGACATATGCGTTACTTGCCCTTGTGAGGTGGAGTTTTACCAGAAAATGGTCGACATTTTGAAGAAATCCGTAAGTTTTTTTGTTGTCGTTTTCCGGTTAAAACCCCAACGGAGTTCTACTAGGTGAGCGATCTGAAGAAGCAGCTCAACGACGCACAGCAAAAGTGCAAAGCTTTGCAAGACGAGGTGAAGGAAAAGGAGCTGCAACTGAACCGCACTAAGGAAGACTTGAAGAACCAGCAACTCGACAGCGGCAAGAAAATCACTTCCCTGCAGCAAGAGATCGATCGATTAACTCAGGAGCTGCAGCTCAAATCCTTGCAGTTAACCGACGTGAAGAAGAGCGCCAATGAAATCAACGGCTCCAAGTGCGTGCAGCTGGCCTGCGCTCAAGAAGAAATCGCCCACCTGAAGAACGAGATCGCCAGCATCCTCAGCGGGCAGAACGCCCTAAACCGCGAAGTAAGCAGGCCTTTGAAAATAAACCAATTTCTAATGCTGCAGCTTTCCAGAATGAAGATCTGCTTGCCGAAGCCGCTCAACTTCACTGCACAATCAACTGCTTGAAGGACAAAAGCAAGCTGTTCAAAGACCAGGCCGACCAATACGCCCTGAGGCTCAAGAGCCTGAGCGCCGAGAAAGATACGTTGCTCAGAAAAAACAAGGAGCTGCTCAGCGAGCTGAAGGCCATTCAGTCCATGACTTGTTCAGTGGACAAGCATCACAGGTGAGGGTTTTTGCGATTGCAAGTGCGTATCTACATGGTGTCTTACAAGGTTAAGCAGCGAGACAGTGAAACAGTTGGAAGCTGATATAGAAGAGCTGAAAAACAACAAGGACGACATTTGCTCAGAGAGTAAAAGTGTGATTAAAAACGTCCGCGCTTGGGTTCTAGAGCAGAAGAGGATTAATGCATTTGTAGCTCAGAGGGAGCGCGAGTATATTGAAACGATTAACAGGTTGAATAGTGTAAAGTACGTGTTGTTGTGAGGGGTTCGTTCAGTTGCATGGATTGACTATAATATGTTTTACTCAATGAAAAAGTGCAAGTTTATGTTTTTAGGTTTTGAACTACATATCGATATAACAAAGAGTTTTGGAGTGATAAAACTAATTTGTTTGTCAAACGAATTGGTGTGAATTGAACAGGATAACTCAATATTGTTTCATTCCCAGGCAAATGTCCAGCCCCAAGCCTATCTCAGCTCCTAATAGGGGTTGTAGGGCTAACAGAGGCTCAGTTTACAACCCCATGTGCGCCTCACCGTGTAGTCTGGGTTCGCAAGGCACCACCTCGATATACGACAGAGAAAGTCCTCCAGCCAGCCCAGACTTTGGCGTGGGCAACGAATGGTACTCTACAACGTTTCGGGTAACTGAAGGTTTCCTGTTAAGTTAGAGCGGCTTTGGTACGTTTTTCTTTCTCAGGCTGAGTCCGATAATGATTCCGGAGAGGATTATTGCGTGAACACTTTGGAGCATTTGACTCAGCAAATGAGGAACTCGAACAAGGTCTGGATGAGCGAGAAGCGCTCGCTGAGGGACTGCCGGGTCTCCAAAGACGCCAAAGAGAGGAAATGACTTAGTTTGTATTTATTATATTTATTTTTATTGAAGTGTTTAATTAAGGGTTTAATTGTCTACTTGTCTGGCTAGTCAATATAAATTTGTAGATTTAGTTGATGGGATTTTACTTTTCTTGAAAAACCCCAGTGTGAACTAATGGCCAACACAAGACTGGAGCAGTTTTGGAGTATTTAAAAATTGGTGCCAATTTTTTTTGATCAGCAACAATTTGGAGCTTTGCGGCATAGAGAAGGTAAAATATATTTTTTTATTTTACTTCCTCTAAGCTTTGAGGCTTTTGCTCAAATCTCCCGCAATTTAAATTCAAACTGGACGATGTTGCCAACATAAGAATCAAATTCAGTTAACTTCTTGTTGTCATGACCATAACAAACCTTTCATCTAACCTGACAAATTTGCAATGTTTACGTTTTTCCTTATATCGCAATAAAAATGAATTTATCGTGCCTGAGTACAATCGACTGCACTCAGGGCGCAGTGCGAGCGGTCAGGTTCAATGGTAAGTGGCCCCCTTTGCTTTTGGGGCTTCGCCACAGTGTTTGAAACGTTTCAGTGGACGGAACCTACTGCCTTACCTGCGGGGCCGACAAGAAGATCAAGCTGTGGAACCCATACCGGCACCTAATGCTCAAAACCTATGGGGGACATGCGGGCGAAGTCCTAGATGTGTGCGCTTCATGCGACAGCAGCCAAATCGTGTCCTGCTCTGCAGATAAATCAGTGATAGGTAAACAATCGCTTAGTTGGCGGCTTTGAATTAGAGCCTAATTTGCCCGTTTGGTAGTCTGGGATGTTTCCACTGGACAGCCTTTGAAACGCTACAGAGGGCATGCAGCAGGAGCCACTTGCCTGGCGCTAAACGAGGACTCAACAATAGCGATATCTGGAAGTCTGGATAATACCTTGATGTGTTGGGACTTGCGGGCTAGAGGGGACTCGGCGTGCCAGACTTTGAGGGAAGCCAAGGATTGCATCTCAACAGTGCGCATCAGTGATGTGGAAATACTTTCCGGCTCAGTGGATGGCTGCGCCAGGCGCTACGATCTGAGAAACGGCAAATGCGATGAGGACTTTGTTGGAGGCACGTATAGACTCTGATTTAGAGCGTGGGTTTGATCATAGCTTTTCCTGTAGCCTCAATCACATCAGCAACATTTACTCGGGATGGTCAGTGCCTTTTAATCGGAGCAGCCGACAATAAACTGAGGTTGTTGGACAAGAACACTGGCGAGCTTCTTTTAGAGTGAGTAGGTTTTTTCAATAGTGGAACACTGAAGCTATTAAGGCCTGAAAACACTAGTTCTGACGGAAGTTCCTTTTTGTTGCAGATACACTGGGCACAAAATCGATAGTTTTACCATAGAAAGTGAAGTGATCACTAACGATAACTATATCTTATCCGGATCAGTGGACGGAAATGTTTGGTGTTGGGACCTGGTTTCCGGTGAGGTGAAGTACAAGTATACTCACGAGAGGAACAAAGTCGTTCAGTCGATTAGCGTGCATCCGAAAAAGGACGCGTTCCTTTCCGCATCTACGAACACCATCAAGCTGTGGGGCGACGCCAGTGAGATTCCGCAGGAAGAGCAGTCGGGGGACTAGAATTATTGTCTCGCTTGTAAGTGGTTGGACTAATGATATAAATAATATATTTTTCAATGGTGTGTATAACAATCTAAGAGTTAAAGGTTTGAGCACTAGGTACTTTGAGCAAGTTGTCCACGTAATTACTCTCACTATTTGTGTCTGTTGGAGTTGGCGAGCGAAGTCAGAGCCTCGGCCGCATCCAGTTCCTCCTTTCCATGAACTAACATCAAATCAGTCTCCACTTTGGCCGGCTTTTTCTTCTGCGGTTTATTAAACGACCAGTCGATGTAGTTGCCTTCATTAGGCCGAAACCGCTCGGCGCTTTGCAGCCACTTTGCGATCATCGCCGGCTTGTCTGCTTCCACCACTCCAGAGCTCTGGCAGTCCCGCATGTATTTTTCCATTATGTGATTCTTGTATTTATTGGCTGATTGGGAGAACGGATTGTCCTGATCCAGCTCCGTGGTTGAGCTGACAAAGTAGCACTGATCGCTGAGAAATTTTCAATTGTTAATGTTTTATTTCACTCAAGAAACATGATTGCACCTTTTGTTGTTGTTGTTGTTGTTGTTGCATAACTGACCGTAGCTGTGGTCTAATTGGCCTTTAGCATAGTGTTCTTCGAACCTTTGAAGTTCTATGTTGGTGTAAGCGCCTTCCGGTTCCTCCCAAATGCTGTCTTCTGAGCAGATGCTGAAATGCTCCACGTTCCCTTGCACCTGACTGTTGTAGGTCTTAATCAGGTCGCCCCAGGTTCTTCTTTGAGGCTCTTTGCCGGCGTTTTTTAACTTGCGCCGCCAATTCGCGAACCAATTGCAAACCTTCAGGAAAGGTTTTAGTGCGGGTTTTTTCTCCTCACACAAACTTACCTGGATGTAGGTCAACCCCGTTTGTACTGCCAGCACTTTCTTTTCGTCTCTATTCGGGTAGGGATTGTCTCTTCGTCTGATCAGCCAGTCTTTGAGGAAGCGCTTGATTTCGGGAGTAAACAGCCGCTTCGGCGGGCGTCTCTCTTCCCCATAGACTCTTCTTAGATAAGATTAAGCCGAGTTATTGCCCGTTTGCGCCCTGATTAATTAGTGTTAGGCTTATGAAGCAGTTCATGCAATTTGAGCGTTAGAGTACATAGTGGAAAAATGTCACTCAGTTGCGGTTCAGCAAGGCAACAAAATAGGACAGATATTGAAGTCCGAGCACACGCGGATTTTTCATAATGTGCTAAGCAGGCGAAGTTATGAGTTTGAAACGAGTAGGTTTGCGTTACAGGGTGGCCCAAACTTCAGGGTTTGGGGATAGAAAAACAGGTCGAGAATGTAGCTGCAACTGTTGGTAAAATATGTGCGAAAGTTCAACGGGTTTATCTCAAATAGTTCCTCAAGAACAGGGGCGGATCCAGCTTTAAATTCAGGGGGGGGGGTTAAAAATACAGTCTTCTGTTGTCTATCAAATTAGAAAAATTATCGTCGTTTCGTGCAAGGGTGGCGTAAGATTATTGCAAAATTTCATGTTTTCCGTCCCATTTTTGCTCATTTCTCGGAGGCAAAATGAGCAAGAACGCTCATTTGTACATCATTCTAGACAGAAATAAAT
>NW_026018508.1:15532823-15534677 GCF_020466585.1 Dendroctonus ponderosae
AGAAATAAATGGCCTTTTTAGCAAGTGAACCATCGATAAGGAAATGTTGGCAGTTTTCTCAAAAAATGCTTGAATTCAAGAAGTTTTAGATTTGCATGGTTTTTTTTTTGAGTTGCAAAATTCCCTGGATCCGCCCTTGCTCACGGACTATAGTAAAGGATTGATTTTTTAATTTACCACATGTGGTTTTGCCACTGAAGTTTGGAGCACTCTGTATAACTAATCAACTATAGCAAAACCTGCTGGTTTGGACATGATTAAAAGCCATGGGATTCATCCCTTAAGGGGTTGAGTGTGAGGAAGACTTAATGGAATAAATCAAAGGAAAATCACTTACTCAAGTAGGCACAAACATGTTAATCAGAAATACGTCGCACACATTTGAGCAAGTTCAAACCAAAGTCAAATCTCGCAATTTGGCCCCAAACCTGTTAAATCGCTTATTTCGAACTGGCCGTTTGGTTCTGTCCCGTGAACATTCAGCGCTCCTTTGTTCCATTTTGTTTTTCTGTGGAAATGAGAGAATTCCCGTGTTGGAAAAGGTGTCACAAATGCATTAAAAATAGACATGTGGTGTTGGATAAAGTTCAAAAACAAGATGTCCGTAGCCATATTGAAGCCCATGTAATTGTCGTTTTTGTCTTCTAATTCCCGTCCAACGCCGCTTTGCTGGCCCGTATTTCCGAAGAATCGATCAAGCAATCGGTTTTCTTCAAGCAATCGTCCTGATTTGCGACGTGACACACGGAAAATTTCCAAAACACGCCGAAAACCCGAACTATTCGCAAAACATGAGTAAGCTTGGACTACGTAAATTCTTGTTTTAGCCAGTTTATCGGGAAAATCGGTGCAAAACTCAGCACGGTTCATCCGAACCAAGTTACTTACCGGGTTTTGCGCCACCAGACACTTAAACCCTTTGGGAAAATCCGTCACAGGGCCAATTATCAGTATAAACACCATAAAAGTTTGTGTGAAACTGAACTTACACAATCCGGAGACATTTAGATGCTGTTTTATTTTCAGATCTTTCAGTCTCCCGCGACGTTGTTTTTATAATTTGATCTCTATCTCGTTTCGCATTCAACTGGCCACATTTGTTGTCTATTTTACTGTTTTTATAGTGCGTTCATTGATGAAGCCATTTATTTATGCAGGGTGGTTTTTAACTAATGTGACAACATTCACTGACTTATTTTTACGCGAAAATGTTCGTATTTTGCCCTAAAATTTTCGTCTTTTACAGCAAAACACAAAAAATTGCTTTCTTGATTTGTTTCGTCTCGCTGGTAAATTTCCCGCATTTCTTTCCAAAAATCCTTGATGATGCCCCCGCAGCGAAACTTTCAAGTTTTAGATTCTATTTCATACGATCCTTGATAAGAGAGCAGGAAAGAAACTTTCCAACCCAAAAATGATTTATTATTAGTCGTTTATATCTCTTGGTTCTCTTACCAGAGACAAGTAGGTACCATTCGAGCCAATTCGTTTTGGCATCGTTGGATAGAGAATTGAAAAGTCGATTCAGTCGTAACAACGTGAGTGAGGAAATTCGAGTAGTTTTGACCCGGAAAGCCAAATTTGAATATCAAACACTTATGTTCAAGATTATGCCAAAATTTTATGTTTTCTGTCCCATTTTTGCTCATATCTCGGAGGCAAAATGAGCTAGAACGCTCATTTGTACGTCATTCTAGAGAGAAATAAATGGCCTTTCTAGCAAGTGAACCATCGATAAGGAAATGTTGGCAGTTTTCTTAAAAAATGCTTGAATTCAAGAAGTTTTAGATTTGCGTGGTTTTTTTTTAGTTGCAAAATCCACTTGAACATGACGCTGCTTTTTTCGAAGTTTCT
>NW_026018508.1:15535676-15537542 GCF_020466585.1 Dendroctonus ponderosae
TGTTGGCAGTTTTCTCAAAAAATGCTTGAATTCAAGAAGTTTTAGATTTGCGTGATTTTTTTTTTGAGTTGCAAAATCGAATTGACAGATCTCCAACCAATAGAAACACTTTCATATCATCGTACCATCGTATAAACAGATGCATGGGACACGGGCTTAACTTCGGGAAAAGCACGCACCCGCTTTGGAATCTTTATTGCCAAACCCAGCTAAAGTTTGCGAATTTTTCCCTAAAACTCTGATGACGGCGCTAAAGCGAAACTTCCAGCTCTTGTATGGAAAAGTGTGCTATTTGTAAGGCAAAAAATTACACCTGAATCTCTCTTCGTCCACCCACACTGGAGGTTTTGCTTCGATTTAAGCCCGTGTCCCATGCATCCGTTTGTACGATGATACGATGTTACGAAAGTGTTTCTATTGGTTGGAGATCTGTCAATTCGTCAAATCGACAGATCTCCAACCAATAGAAACACTTTCCTACCATCGTATCATCGTACAAACGGATGCATGGGACACCGGCTTAACCCTCCCCACTTATCTTCATCTATGACCCTCACACTGTGATTATAGCGCCAAACAGTGAGAGATATTGACTTGATCGAAAAACGCAATGAAACAAAGAAGGTGAAGAATATGAATCGGGTGTTGAAAATGGAGAGAACACACTGAAATCGGCTTCGTGAATAAGCAAAGACTTATTGAAAGCTGCAGTTGAGGTTGAAGGAAGAAAACCTTCTGGTGGAGAGTTTGCCTGCAAATAGCCCGTTACCAATGGAAAGCCGTTACCTAGTTAAAACTTTCAGGGAATATTGATGGAGAGTCCATTGGTGCTCCAAGGACCTTAAAAGCCCCTATTCTATTCTCTAATCTGGAATAGAATCGGATCATTTTCTGGCAATGGGCGCAACAATCTGCGCTGCTCCCATTGTCCAATCAAGGCAAATGTTGGTCCCATTTTGCGAATGACACGTGTAATTCTACCTGAAGCAAGGACGTTTATTAATGTTGAACGCGCGAAACAGGCGAACATTTTCCTGCTTCTATCTCTAGAAGTAGTGAGCGCAAGAGAAGGAGCGAACATTCAGGATGTCCCCGTTTTATCCCTCCACGGGCGCCCGTTATTTCAGTACGCAATCGCTTTTCCACATGCTGGCCATCGGTCTGGTTGCAGTCGGTGCCCAATTGAATGTCTTTGTAAGATATTTAGTACAATTTTCACTTGGGTTGTACTCATTTCGTCATACGGCGATGTTGATTTTTTGCACACAAAATTAACGTGTTTGTTCAAGTGCACTCGTTGCTATAAAAATTTGTATCTTTGAGTCTAGAGCGGGTAGAAATTTACTGTTTTCATTATTCACAGAAGTGGCATTCAAGAAAATCGCATCAATTATTGATATTTGCGGACTTGATAAAATTTGGTCTAAAAATTAACGTTTTCGCACAAGGAGTGGCCGCTAAAAAACAGATATCATTATATATATACAGGGTTGCTCATTATTGCGTCAAAGTGCGATATCTCAGTAAATATGAACTTTACAAGAAAATACGTCCTACGAAAGTTTTTCATGTTTAAAAGGTCCACATTTTAAAATTAGTTTCCAATATACGGGGTGTATCATAAACGTGTGGTAGTTACCAACTTTGGTTTTTTAAATGGAACCGCCCCTTTTTTCATTCATTTTCAGATTTGTCGTCAAAATTTAAGTTAAGTTTGTGTCAAACGTTTTACCTGAAAAATTTACGATTTCACCCCCTGTGTATTGGAAACCACCCTGTATATTGGAAAGTAATTTTAGAATGTGGACCTTTTAAACGTGAAAAACTTTCGTTGGACGAATTTTCTTGTAAACTTCATATTTACTG
>NW_026018508.1:15538541-15540554 GCF_020466585.1 Dendroctonus ponderosae
TTTCCGCTCAGGTGCATCCTCAGCCATGAAAATTCCTAACTCCCAATCTAGAGCATGTAGAAACTTGCAACTTGAACAACCCAAAGAAGAAACTTGAATCTGCAAATACTGCATTTTTCATTCAAATTGCATCCAATCCAAATACAGTTCCCAATCAAATCCTGAAGTTTCTCATGCTGTTTTATCAGTTGAATGGGCGTCCGACTAGTACAACCGTTAACAGGTGTTAGTACAATTCCTCATGGAAATGGAAACACAACCAAAAAAACATATCGGCCGCAAAATTTCGCTTCGTACTCGCTTGATTGTTGTTAAGCAGGAAACACGTTGTCTGCGATATCGGATATCGACCGCAAAAAGCCACATGTGAGGCTCGGAAGTATTTTTGAAAATGCAACCACTTGCCCAGGGTTGAAAACTCCCATTTAACGTAGTGAAACTAGTTTAGAAACCTCAACATCGATGGCAACTTTAAACGGGAAAGCCGAGAGCGGCAAATTATCTATTGAAGACAACACGAAGTCAAAGCGGAAAATCACCCTTCTCAATGGGGTTGGATTAATTGTGGGGACCATTGTGGGTAAGTTTCCTGAATTTCGGGCATTAAAAAAACGAATGATGCAACAGTTTTCTATTGGCAGAAGTACTTTCCGATCATCGCTCGTATATCGGACAGGGGAGGCAAAGCCGGACTGGTTACCATGGCGATTGTATGTTGCTCTCTCTCCTGCCCGTATCGACGATGATCGCCCGTCGTATCTCTTAAATACGAGGGGTTTGTTGAAATTAATAAACAGCCAAACTTAAGTATAATTTTTCATTATAAGCCACATAGGACAATATGGTAATATATTTGTTGTTTTTTTAATTAGCTATTAAGTTTTGGTTAATATAGTAGAGCCATTATCAACCCACACACACAGTCACATGCAGTTAATTTTAACACGTGTGCTCACCTTTCAACACCCATTACTTAATGCGCTTAAAAGCAGTAAAAATTTGCTTAATTAAGGCTCTTAATTGTATTTTGTATTTTATTACCCAACTTTTCCTTTCTGTGAAATTCTTATCTTGAAAAATAATGCAACTGCTTCAAACAGTGAACGTTTCAGCTCGTGCAGCCATCATCAGATTTGTTTCAAATTGTTTTCAACGTTTTTCGCATTATGGGAACTTGGAACTGTTAACTTGATTCACGTGCCGTTTTTAACGCGACAATCAAAAATGTGGCGAAGTAAACAAAACCGTGTATTTATTTATAAAGCGATGTCTACGCATTTTGATATTCAACTCAGTGTCGGCATCCGAGGACGAGCGAAAGAATTACGTGCATTTATTTGTTTTTTCTAGCACATTTTAAATAGATTTTTGCATGAAAGTTCCTACAATAAATGTTTGATTTAGATAACCGCCATTGTTGGGGAATTATAAAAAAAAATCGTTTTTTGGGCGCATTTGGGCCAAAATCGGTGGGATGCGTACCTTCAAAGGCCTCCAACTTTTAAAAAATTTATATCTAGGAAACGGTTGCAAATATCTGAGGAATGATTGGCATTTTTTCGATAAATCGTATCAAGTAGGTAATGCCTTTCTTAATTGAACTTTAGGAGCTCCTAACCCTTAAAAAGTTAGAAGGCAAAATGTGTTGTTCAGGACCTTCGTGTGTTTCAGGTAGTGGGATATTCGTATCCCCCACTGGCGTATACATCGCTACCCACTCAATAGGAATGTCCATAGTGATATGGAGCTTATCAGGAATTTTTTCCATGCTTGGAGCTCTTTGCTATGCGGAATTGGGCACATCAGTTACCCGATCGGGAGGCGACTATGCTTACATCTACGTGGCGTTTGGGCCGTTGGCCGCTTTTCTTCGACTGTGGATTGCCATTTTGATTATCCGGTTAGCATTATTTTCAAGTCCAAATCAAATTCATTCCTGGGTTTCAGTCATTTATTGTCTCTATTTATCAATCAAAATACGTTTCGGTGTATTTTTCCAGCATCATCAGTTTT
>NW_026018508.1:15541553-15543769 GCF_020466585.1 Dendroctonus ponderosae
AAAACTGATGATGCTGGAAAAATACACCGAAACGTATTTTGATTGATAAATAGAGACAATAAATGACTGAAACCCAGGAATGAATTTGATTTGGAATTGAAGCAGTCAGGAAAGTATATACAATTATTTTCAAGCCAAACTCCTCCCATGGTGCAAAGATTTCCTGTTACTGTCCAATAGCAGCTCGGGTACTAAGGAAAAGTTTCTTTGCACCATAGGTTTATATTCTATTGGGCGGTACTTAACACAGTTAAATTTACAGCCCCACAACGCAAGCGATTGTGGCCATAACATTCGCAGAATATGCAGCAAAGCCCTTTTTCCCCGAATGCAAACCGCCCGACAATGCCATAAGACTGTTGGCCGCTGCCTGTTTATGTAAGTGACTTTGAGGACAGTCTGATGTCTTGCGACAATTAAATCCCCTTTATTCGGGCCTCTGATTCATTCAGAAGATCCGCGCAATTACGTCTGAATAGAGGGCCTAATGAGGCGAACCTCTCGTGCTCTCCACCTCCAAGCTGAACAATTGTTTAATGTCCTTAGGTCTTTTGACTGCCATTAATTGTCTGAGCACAAGATGGACGATGAGGATTCAGGACATTTTCACCGTTGCCAAGCTGGCGGCTCTGGTTGCCATTATTGTGACTGGATTGGTTTATTTGATAACTGGTAAGTGCGATTTTCAACAATGCAACAAGGTTGAATGGTACCTCTTGAATGCACCTGGTAGTTTAGGTGGGCGCTTGAGTTTTGCCGTCGCTGTGCTACGGAGAGAGAAAAACTAAGCAGTCGCCATGGAAACGAGGGTGTCTTTGTTGCGCCGTTTGGATGTACGAGGGGAGATACGAAAATGCAATGTTGCTGCACGGTTTTTTCGTTATTGTTGCCCACTATTCTAGTAAATATAAATCAAAGTGAAAGTTTCCTGTACCAGGTGCATGTGTTTAGGAAGTTTTAAATCGCCCCGTTCGCTTGTTGTTTTGGCCTTGAAGGCTTCTGCTGGTAGCTTACCAAGGTGGGTTCGAACGACCGGGTCATTCCAGCCCGCAGGCTTAATTTCCGCTGCATAATCTCGTTAATTTTGTTTACCCGCAGAATCAACCAAACTCGGATTTGTGCGCAATTTGCCGAAAAAATTGAGTATTTTTTTCTGTTTCAGGACATACCGAGAACTTTTCTAATGCCTTCGATGGGAACTACGACGCTTTCAGCATAGCGCTCAGCTTCTATTCCGGTCTGTTTGCCTTCGGCGGCTGGAATTACTTGAATTTTGTTACCGAGGAACTTCAGGACCCTTACAAGTAAGTGCAATCTGGTGTTCTTAATTTGCAGTCTTGTTTTCGTTCTGAAAGCCCACCTGGCTTGATAAATCTGCTAATTAAACAATTACAACGGAGATTCAGGGCTTATCGCTTCAAGTGCCCGATAAAGAAATATTGTCTTATCTGGTTGAATTGTGGTTTAATCATGATTTTATTGGTTTATGGCTTATGATTGTGTTGAGAATTTTGTAATCTTTAAGGCTTAGGTGGTGACAGTTTCAGGATGATTTGCGACCCGCGAACTCGTTTGAAGAAAAATCAAGGTTCATCTAAAGTATTGTCTGTTCTGATAGCGTGTTAAGCGACTCGTTTATTTTCAAAAAATTGTCTATTTTGGGGACGCTACTGCACACACAGTGGACCATTAGATTCGGAACAATTGGGTCAATTGAAGGAAAAACACAGAGCGCCAGAGAAGCGAAAGCTAAATGAGGAGCTCGCTTAAATATTTTCCTGTCGATTTTCGCTCAGCCCTTATCTTTAATTCAACGCTTCAGCAAATTTATTGCTGCATTTAATAAATAGTGATGCGTCACTTTACCATTGCAGGAAACAGAGCTGCTTGCTTACAAGAGTAGTGCAATTTACAAAACTCAGGTTGATTAGAAGCGCTTTGTATTGGTTTTACGCTTACGGCTCGAATAACTCTAGATTCTGGCAATAAAGTCGAACCACTCTTATTTACGGGCGGTGGTTTATGGCAGCCACTATTAAAACGTCGTAGTTAGTGGATTTTCCATTCGCCCTTTGTAATGTGCACTTGCAAGGGAATAGATCAATAAAAAATTCGCAATAAACATGCAAAGAACAACGATTCCGAAGGATAATGGATGGAATGATCGTCGTTTTGTGCAAGGGTGGCGCAAGATTATTACAAAATTTCATGTTTTT
>NW_026018508.1:15544768-15565129 GCF_020466585.1 Dendroctonus ponderosae
GGGAAACCCAGGAATGAATTTGATTTGGAATTAGACAAAATGCAAGTGTGATTTGCATGGTGAATTTGAGACATCAAAGGAAATCTTCTATGCAGAGCCCACATAAAACCATTACATTTTTCAGAAACCTACCTAGAGCGATATGGATAGCCCTGCCCCTAGTAACCGGCGTTTATGTGTTGGCAAATGTGGCCTATTTCGCCGTTTTATCTGGAGTGGAGATGGAAAGCTCCTATGCGGTGGCTTTGGTAAGCAAACCGCCGCTGCTCTGATTCAGGCCACTCACCCTCCCTTTTGCAGTCGTTTGGAATGAGGATGTACGGAAGTTTCACCTGGTTGGTTCCGATCTTCGTAGCGCTCTCCTGCTTTGGAGGAGTGAACGGCATCCTCTTCACTTCGGCTAGACTGTTCGCAACCGGCTCCCAAGAGGGCCACCTGCCTGCCTTGTTCTCCTACATACACATTCGAAGAAACACGCCGATTCCCAGCCTAATCTTCACGGTAGGAGCATTGGACGCATTTTGCTACAGTTTAGTGATGTTTGGCTTCATTGCAGTGTCTAGCATCGCTAGCCATGCTGTTCGTCAGGGACGTGCTACAGCTCATCAACTACTACAGCCAAATGTTGTGGTTTTCTGTAGCCGCCAGTGTGGCGGGAATGATGATCTTACGGTACCGCCAGCCAGACGCTCCCAGGCCAATTAGGGTGCACACTTCCATACCCGTTCTCTTTTTGTGTGCCTGCGTTGTTCTCGTGATTCTCCCCATTCCGCGCCAGCCGCTGAATAGCATCATTGGAGCGGCGATCACTCTATCAGGCAAGCCGGCTCAGTCTAAAAAATCTCTAAAATTAATCGACACTTTTCAGGAGTTCCCATCTACTACCTCTGTATTAAATGGAAAGACAAGCCTGGCAACTACACGGTAATTGTAGGGAAGTTGACTCGCTTTGTGCAGCAACTCATGGAGCTGACGTCCCCGGAAGCGACCCAACTACTTTCGCAATCCTAATCTGAGGATTATTAAGTATTTTTTTGATAAGGTTGAGGTTCGACGCTTACAGTTTTTGTTATTTGGGCGCTTTGACTCAAGATTCAAGGAAAAAGATTTTATTATCGGATTCCAACAGCCATAATTTTGAGGCAAACGACTACAACAAATATAAAAAATGTAAACTATCGTTCCTGTTCAACCACTTTGCATTTTTGGATCTCGAATCTGCCGCATTTTGCTTGAGAACGAATGTGACCAATTGTTAAAACAATCAAACGTATACAAAATATATTTATTGAGGCATGTAACCCACACGCCGATGGTTTTATTGGGTCCAATTGCCACTTGATGGGTTTTACTTTTGTTTAATGACCCCCCTTTTCTTGTTTCTGTTTCGGTTTTTAACATTGCTGACCTCGTAGAAGTTGCTGCCGATTTTCTTGCGTTTCTGCGCCCGCTCCAAAGCGCGCTTCTGCTTGCTGGTTAGCTTCTTTTGCGGTTTTGAGACGTCTTCCACATGAAAGTCGCCACTGGCTGAGGCCGCCAACATGTCCTCCGTAGGATCCATGTCCGAATAGAAGCTGATCTCTGATGAACTGTCCGAGTGAATATCGTCGTCGTTTGTATTCATCGTGTTATCACCGTTACTGTCTGAAATTGCGGGGTCATCGACGCTTTGCGAGATGTCTTCTGTTGCGATACTGTCGCCTTCTTTGTATTCTTCGACGGCTTTATCCACATCCTCTATGGGGTCCAGCTCCTTCACGTCGTCCCCCTCATAGGTCAGGCCTACGCGGATTTTTCTAAAATCTTGCACGACGTTTATGTTCTTTTCATTTTCCACTTCTGGTTCCTTGGGCAGACCAGTCTCATATCCAGGCGGGCACACGAAGAACGGCAATTTCCCTCTCTGCCAGTCGTTTAGGATCATCTTTGCCACACTGGGAATATCGGGTTCTCCTCCTTTCAGCAACTTGCCAGAACGTCGGGCCATTTTGTCCAGAAAATCCATCGGGTCCTTCCAGTTATCCACTTTATAGGTCTTCACCAGATAGTCTTTTTTGACCCTTTCCAGCACTGCCTCTATGTAGTCTTCAGGGTTGTTTACCAGTTCAACACGCACCACGCCTTTCAGCACCTTTTCAGTGTCGGTTTCCGCCGATGGGTAAACCACCCCTGGGCAATCGATCAGATATATTCTCTTCATCAAGGTGATGTATTGCCAAACTTTGGTTTCGCCAGCGATCGGGGCCACTTTACACACCTTCTTGTTCCTCAGCGTGTTGATAATAGACGACTTGCCCACGTTGGGGTACCCAATAAATCCCACAGATATTTGCTTGTTGGCAATATGAAGCTTGGCTGCAAAATAAATTGTTAATGTTGATAACTAGCAGTTGAGGTAAACTTACCAAATTGCCTAAGAAGGTTGATCAAAGACCCTTTACCGAAAGGATGGGTCATACTAGCGTGGAAGGCCACAGTGGGATACTCCTTGCTTAAAATTGCCACCCATCGTTGCGTAACCCACGTTGGCACCAAGTCCACTTTGTTTAAAATGAAAAGTAGGTGCTTGTGGGGCTTTTCAGTCCTCAGGTATTTTTCCAAGTAGGGCGACCTGGTCCCCATGGGATCGCGGGCGTCCAGAGTTTGGAGCAAAACATCGGAACTGTCGATAACTTTGAACAGTTCGTTCCAGATTCTCCTGGACTGTCCAGCCCCCATTACCCAGTCTCTGACTAGGTCCGTGACTCCCTCATTGTCACGAACGATATTTGAGTCCTTCGCGTCATCATATTCCGATTCTTTTTTCTGGACCAGTTCAGTGAGCTCATCCAGGCTCCTTACTGCAATGTTCGGCCTCTTCCTGCTCTTTTTCGGCCCAAAAACACTATCAAAACTCTCGGTATCCAGCAAATGAACGCGAGCGTTTTTTGCTTTTTCATTTAGCAGAGTTATTGGCAGTGTTGTTGGCTTCATGATCATCTGGTACGGGTTGCGAATGACTGCCCCCAGCTCAGTCTGGAATTTCTGCAATGCATTCTGCGATATGACTCGGCTGTTTCCGAACCACTTCTGATTGGGCTCGACTCTGGCTTGAGTCCCCGCTGGCAGCCATCCTTGAAATGGGGCTGGAGTCAAGATGTTTCCCAGTCTGTCTCGTTTCGCTTTGAAATTCCTGTACATCTGCAGCCGCTTGATTGTGCCTTTACTACGGGGCTTTGCTACACCTTTGAGACCCTCCGCGGACCTTTCAGGGTTCATTGAGTGCCCTGAGCGGTTGAAGCCCTGCTTCCGAGGGGCCCCACCTACAGAACTTACTTTCGGCATCTGGAATTTTAGTTCTAATTAACTAAACGCTCCATGATTTGTAATTGTCTTTTACTTACTGTTTTATGTAACTACACAGCCTGTAGTTAATATATTTACGATTTTCCAAACACGTTCCAATTTCTTAGGTTAGGGCAGAGTTATGACATGGAAGGTGACGGATTGGAGTCGTTGAATATTCTAAAAAAACGTTGCCGATTTTACTTTTCCTAGGGCTATTGGTTTGAGATATTGGCAACACTATACAAAGTGTCTCCTCTTGACATTGTCACTAGTGCCAGTTGTCATTGTCGGTGCAGTTCTTTTCCAGTATAGTTCGCAATGGGTAGGTTGTCTTCTTATGTATTGAAAAATATCCTCAATCATCTTTAAAGATTTGAGATTTTTTGTGATAAAGTTGATTGCAAAAGCTTCGCAGCACCACGAATATACGAGGTTTCTAAATATTTTTTCGAATAACTGGTGTTTTTGGCTCATAACCTGTTTGTTGTGAGTCCATACTTTTATGATGATATCGTGTTAAATACAAGTCCGATGTGTGTGCTGACGACTCCAAACATCCCACAGCGATCTGAACTAGCAATAATCAGTCTTCGCTAGGAGATGCGTAAGTGTTTCGTGGACTAATCCACAACGTGTTTCAGGTATCAGCAGAGACCATTGGCATAAGCGAAGGGCGACAGGTGGTAAGCGAAAGCCCCTCAGGAAGAAGAGGAAGTTCGAGTTAGGGCGCCCTGCAGCCAACACCAAGCTAGGAGACCGCAGGATTCATTATGTGCGTACTCGAGGAGGCAACTTGAAGTACAGAGCCCTAAGGCTAGACAAGGGAAACTTCGCTTGGGGCAGTGAAGGAACCGCAAGGAAGACTCGTATTATCGATGTTGTTTACAACGCCAGCAATAACGAACTTGTCCGTACCAAGACTTTGGTAAAGAACGCTATTGTGGTTATAGACGCCACCCCTTTCAGACAGTGGTATGAAAGCCACTACATCTTACCCTTGGGCCGCAAAAAGGGCGCAAAATTGGTAAGAGCTTTTTCAGAGTGTATAATTTAAAGACTAAGATTCTGAGACTTAAAAATTGCAAAATGATGAAAAACATGCGTGTCATCTGATGTTAAATGTGATTAGAATGATTTTGCAATCCTGAACGAAATGTTCGGAAGGAAGTCTTTTTTGAAGATTCGACACATTTTAACGGTTTTGTTACACTTCCAGACTCCAGAGGAATCGGCCGTTTTGAACTCAGCAGCTGCTCGCAGCAAGAAGGTCCAGAAGAAATACGAAAACCGACAGAGGCTGGCGAAAGTTGAGCCCGCGTTGGAAGAACAGTTCCAAACTGGGCGGCTATTAGGTAAAGCACTGCAACATTATTTATTATTATTTTCGGTATGGCGTGTTTTGGTGATGATAACTCTTCTGCGAGAATGCGGTTTCAACGAGATGCCTGTTTTAGGCCCTCGTCGTGTTCAATGACAATGCTGTCATAGTTACTCTGATTTGGCTAGATTTTTAAATACTCATTTCTCCACTAGTAGCACATGGTTGATTGTATGATTTCACTTTGCAGCTTGCTTGGCGTCTCGTCCTGGACAGTGCGGAAGAGCCGATGGTTACGTTCTAGAGGGCAAAGAACTTGAGTTCTACCTTAGGAAAATTAAGTCTAAGAAAGCCAAATAAACTTGGCTTTATTTCAAAATAAAGTACAAATGTTTGTACTGTAATTTTCTGTCTTTGATACCCATAAGCCATTATTCCTATGCCTAACCGATTCTCGTCCCAAAGTTTTTTGTTTCCTAAATTAGTCGTTGGTCTGAGTCTAAAAGAGAAAAGTATTTTTGACCTTCTGTTGTCTGTTAATAGTGGAAACATCTCTCCGGATTTTCCTTTAGTTCTTTGTCGGTGTTCATGCGACAGTTTGCATTCTAAAACGGGCAGTTTATCTTTCTGTAGTCCAACGCTGCTTGTAATGCTAGCAGTTTTTTTTCTTCTGTATGCTCTGGTAGTCGTTGGAAATTTTTGATTTGCGGGTTAAACAGGAGCTCAATAATTGCGTCTCTTCCATAGGATGTTCGTAAAGCCGAGTAGTCGTTGTAAATTACTTTCTTTCATTGTCCTGTGAAAAGTCGATTAAATTATAGCAATGTTGTGCACTTCAATAATGAAGAATCCGGAAAAACTTGTTTTAAAAAATCCATTAGTAATTTATGGTTTAGAATTAACGGGCTGATGGGATGCTTCATCACCAACACCGATTAATGTTCTTCGCTCTCAAATGGGTTTAAATTGTGTAAATCTGAGCATATGCTCGCAAGTAGCATAATATCAGCTATACTGAAATGCCGCTTTATTACACAAATAGCATTTTTACTGTTACGCCTACATCGACATTGAAAAGCAGCCCCCCAGCACCCTGATAGCAGAGTGGCTTCACCTGCAGACAATCAATCGCTGTCTTCATGTCGCCTAGACTTCTTCTTCTTGTGCGGCCGGTGGCTGGGGCTTCTAGATCTGGATTTGTGCCGTCGGGATCTGCTTTTGGATCTCTCTCTCCTCCTGGATCTGGCAACACAAAGCGAATCAAAACTCGCCGTTCGGAGGGTAGAAGATACTCACTTTTCCCTCTCTGTGTCCCTTGGACGTAGCGATTTGCTCCTTTCACGGTCGCGGTCGCGCTCCCTCGAAAGACTTCGTCGCCCTGGGGATCGTCTGGAAGGAGGGCCCATCATGTGGGCCCCCCTGGGCGGGCTTCCGCCTCCTAATGTTTTTATATCCACCGGTTGCCAATTGGGATTCGGTTGTCCCTCCACTAAAAATGCCTTGATCAATATCATCGATCGCCTGTTTTTGGCTGCTTACTCCATTGTGAATCCTGCGTGGGTTCATACCCGCCGCCGTAAAATGGCTCGGGTTCGGGGTTGAAGCCAAAGTCCGCTTGCCCAATGAACGGATCGGGATAATTAATGGGAGGCGGCAAAGTTACATCTGGAAAACCTGGTTTCCGGCTGTATTCCCTTCTATCGGCAGTTAACACCTGAAATCGTCATATTGGCGATTGTTATATGCAGCTCAAATCGGCGTTTTAGAGAAAATGAGACAAAGAAACGTGCCTGAATAGTGTTTATCTTTGGAGAGTCGCCCATTTTCAGCATGGGTGTTCCCATTGATCTAGATAAGGGCTGTATGAAGTTCTGATTCCCATACTTATTATCCATTGAACCCCTTGGCAGGCCAATGGAATTCAAGGGTATAATGCCGACTCCAGACTCGTTAATACGAATTCTGAAACATTTCTATCATGTCCTGTGAAACTTTAAACAGCTTAAAACACATACCGCTTTTGCCTTTCACAGTAAGCTTTCCAGGTGTCCTCGTTAAAGCCATAGTTGAAATAATCGGTAATATCCGAGCCGGGTTTTCTCCAGGGTTTATCTTCTAGACTATCCAAATTGTAGTCGCACGACGACATCCCATTGATGGTCCCAATTTGCTCAAATTCTTCAATTTGGAACTTACCGGGCTGTGGGATTTGCTTGCTTTTATCGACGATTGCTGTCGAAATGCCGCCTAACAAAATCAATTGAAAAAGTATTTTGCCAAAAGTTGCATCAACTCACCTCGCTTAATACTATGCTGTTGCTGTTGTTGTTGTTGCTGCTGCTGCTGCTGTTGCTGTTGAGCTGGATATGAAGTGGTGGTTTTGATATTTCCAATGACCACATTAACGCCGTCATCACTGTCGTCATCCAGATCCTCATCATCGTCACCGTTTTGCTTCAATTCTCCATCTTCTCTTTCATTTTCAATCTCCTCGTTATCATTCTCATCTGGTGCATCCACCCCAGGAGGTCCATCGTCGTCAAATTGATCCTGCAAAACAAGCAAGAAAGATTAAATTCGATGCGATTTGAATGGAATTTTCAGCATTTGCAGAATCAAGTGTCTTCGCGAATCGTGAAAGCTGCAAGTTTTCACTTGCTCTAGATTAGTTAGTTAAGTTACGATTGTTTGAAGCAAGCAGCGCACTTGGGCGAAAAAGTAAAATTTTCGGAATTGCAGATTTAAGTGTCCAGTCAAGAAATTATGCGATTGGCATCGGTTCGACTTTGCCACACCTTACAATTTTTCAAGCCGGTTACGAATTAGAACCAAAGGCATTCAGCCATATTTTCCTAGTAAGATGTGGATATAAAGCAAAAAACTCCGATAGGCAAAGTTTCAGCAAAATTGCGATATAGAAACTTGCGGTTGGTAGCAGGGTCCAAGGAACGGATCTGTAAGGGCCTCGAATCAGGGGTAAAATACACATAACCACACAAGTAAAAACGTTCACTACATTGCACTTACGTCTGGATAGTTTATTGGAGAAGGTTCTATGGGGACGGTTGGCTCCGTTGGAGCCGCTTCAGCGGGTTCGGGTGGCTCTTCAGCTGGCTCAGGACTCTTTTCGGCGGGAGCTTCATCTGCCTCATCCTTTCCCTCGGAGTCGTCGGCACCATCAGGCTCTCCATCCCCGTAGAGCCACTGGTCATCATTGTCTAAGTCTTCAGCCGTTTGTTTTTCGGATTCTTCCATACTTACAAAACCCGTTAATTAGCTGAGGTTGATGGCCATTTTTCTTTCGAGTCTTATTTATTTTGGTTAGGTTAGGTGATGAAAGTTACGCAATTTTACCAATGGAAGAAAACAACAAGCGGGTAAGCCTGAGAATAATACCCTAGGCTTTGTCAAAAGTCAGTTTAGTTTACTTGTTTAGCGGCTTGTCTGTCTTCAATTGACAATTAAATCTTTTTATCCACAAGGCGCCATGGCCGCCGATCAGGAGCAATTTTACCAAATAATCCGAACCCTGTTGTCTACAGACAATTTAATCCGAACACAAGCAGAGGTAAGCAAATCGTTTCCTTTTTTGCGACTAGTAATTTACGCTAAAATTACGAACGAGGCAGTGTTTAACGTCGCCAAAATTCCCTTTAGTTGGCCCAAACCCACAACGTGTTGTCTCAATACCAAAAAAAACTTACCATGATTCATCACCATTAGCCGAGTTTACCGTAACATTCCACCTTTCACTGCCCGTTTGGCAAAGTTTGCATCAATTTTCCTAATTTTTGAGCGCATTACGGGTTAGGAATGGGCGCCAAAAACTACATATGCTAACCAGATGCTTTTGCTCAACAGGAGGCCTACAGTACCCTGCCCATTGAAAGCAAAATCACCCATTTGCTGAGTGCAATACGCAACGAGAACTTAGCAGAAGATGCCCGCCAAATTTCGGCCGTATTGTTGCGGAGAGTCTTCTCAAATGAGTTTACAGACTTCTATCCAAAACTGCCACCAGAGAGCCAGGCCCAGCTGAAAGAACAGGTTCTACTAGCGGTCCAACAGGTCAGAACTGAGATGTTGAGGCACAAAGTATGCGAAGTTGTCGCTGAAGTGGCCAGAAACCTCATTGATGAAGATGGCAACAACCAGTGGCCAGAATTTTTGCAGGTCAGCTACTCCACAATACTTTTAATATCAATCAGTTGATTGAAACTGAAAAAACCTAATTGATTGGGAACAGCCCGGCCATGGCTAATTTGAAATAATTCCCAACAGCCAATACTTTTCAGTTCAGATTCACTTTGTCGACATTCTCTTTATGGTTGCCGATCGATCAATTAAATTTTTCAAGCTCTAATCTGTAGGTGAGAGCGAGCGACTTATGCACAATCCATCAAGTGCTTCAATGAAATGTTAATTGAACTGCGATGACTCAGTATATTGGGCGCTATCAGCTCGATTCATTTGAAAGTACGACTGCAGACCGATTGTTTTGTCTTTTTATCAAATGGAAATTGATTTGGGACTTTCTTGGTGTTCAAATGCTCTAATTCATCACGAGCTACTTTCTTATAATGCGCATAAACAGAGCGAATGAAAATTAATATTTGCCCTATTTTAAATGAGCTTTTTAACATTTTTCAGCAGAATTCCGATTGCAATTAGCAAATTTTCTGATTGTTCCAGTTTCTTTTCCATTGTGCCAATGACCCCAACCCCATTCTCAAAGAAGCCGCCTTAACAATGTTCACCAGTGTACCAACGGTGTTTGGAAATCAACAGAGCAACTACTTAGATCTGATCAAGCAGATGCTGTCTCAAAGCTTGCAACCCCAAGGCGCTTACGAAGTGCGATTCCAAGCAGTACGCGCTGTCGGCGCGTTTATTTTGATCAACGACAAAGAAACGCAAATTTTAAAGCATTTTGCCGATCTTTTGGAACCGATTTTAGTGGTAATTGCTGAAAGCATTCAACAGCACGACGACGATACTCTTCTAAAGGTAAATTGGTTGAAGCAGCATCGAGTTTACAGAACTGAAATGTCTTTTTGTTCAGGTTCTCATTGATATGGCTGAAAATACTCCAAAATTTTTGCGGCCGCAGTTGCTCAACATTTATGAGATGTGCATGAAAGTGTTCAGCGATGCATCCGCCTTGGATAGTTGGCGAGCTTTGGCCTTGGAAGTTATGGTGACTTTAGCGGAAATGGCTCCGGCTATGGTGAGGAAAATGGCAGGAAACTACATGGAACAACTGGTTCCCCTGATTTTGCAATTCATGGCCGACTTGGAGGACGAAGAGAACTGGGCCGAATCCGATGAACTGCTTGATGAGGATAATGATTGCAACAACGTTGTGGCAGAGGCTGCTTTGGATCGTTTGGCAACCGGATTGGGTATAAAAATGACTTGTGTTTGAAACCTATTAGCTATTGATTTAATCCCGTTCTAGGGGGCAAAGTGATCTTGCCATTGGTGACTGCCAACATTCCGCAGATGTTGGCCAGTCCTGACTGGAAACAGCGACAGGCAGCCTTGATGGCAATCAGCGCTATCGGCGAAGGCTGCAACAAGCACATGGAAACAATGCTTCCGCAAATTATGGACGGTGTTCCCGGTGTTATGGAAAGCATTCTAAGGTATCTACAGGATCCGCATCCCAGGGTGAGTAGCGACTTTCTGAAAACTAACATAATTAATTCGATTATATGCATTGCTATATAAAAAATGGTGCATTAAATAAACCGTTGTGCAGGTTCGCTACGCTGCTTGCAATGCGATCGGTCAGATGAGCACCGACTTTGCACCAATTTTCGAGAAGAAGTTCCACGATCGTGTTGTACCTGGATTACTGATGCTTCTGGATGACAATGCTAATCCCAGAGTGCAAGCCCACGCGGGTAGGTCATGTTCCATCCGATTGATCATCAGTTTTTTACATGTGGTTTTATTTTGTTACTTTAGGCGCTGCATTGGTAAACTTTGCTGAAGATTGTCCCAAGCACATTCTCCACGTATACCTCCAACCGCTAATGGCAAAACTCGAGGGCATTTTAACATCGAAAGTGAACGAACTGGTGGAAAAGGGGACCAAGCTGGTGCTGGAACAAGTGGTTACAACCATAGCCAGCGTAGCGGATACGGCCGAACAGGAATTTGTCGCGTACTACGACCGATTGATGCCCTGTTTGAAGTACATAATCGCAAACGCGAATAAAGACGAATACAAGCTGTTGAGAGGAAAGGCGATTGAATGCGTCACGTTGATTGGAATAGCTGTTGGTTCTGAAAAGTTCAGTGCCGATGCCACACAAGTCATGGACATGTTGCTAAAGACATACGGAAACGGAACTGAATTGCCCGATGATGATCCACAGACTAGTTACCTGATATCCGCTTGGACTAGGATATGCCGGGTAAGAACACTTTGGATTTCTATAATTTTCGGGTTATTCCACATAGCGTAAATCATTGTTGTTTCGCTTTGTGAACAGTCAGGATTGAATGAATGTCTCTAGTAGTGTAGGTGTGGATGTGCGAAGCCTCTTAACCATTTCTGTTAGGTTTTAGGGAAGAATTTCGAGCCGTATCTTCCTTTGGTGATGGGCCCCGTGTTGCGAACAGCCGCTCTGAAACCCGATGTCGCCTTACTCGATAGCGAGGAAATGGCCGGCATTGAAGGACAGGAAGAAGACTGGCAATTTGTATCACTAGGCGACCAGAAGAACTTTGGAATTCGCACAGCCGGTAAGTGGGCTGGACGAAGGGCGCTCTATCTGGAGAGTTGTTCATGCCTGTTTCGTATAGGTTTGGAAGACAAAGCGGCGGCATGTACGATGTTAGTATGCTACGCGCGCGAGTTGAAGGAAGGATTTGCACCATATGCAGAAGAAACCGTTAAACTAATGGTGCCCATGTTGAAGTTCTACTTTCATGATGGTGTGCGAAATGCCGCCGCAGAATCGCTGCCTTGGCTGTTGGAATGCGCTACCAGTAGAGGCCCTGGATTTGTCAATGATATGTGGAGGTTCATTTGCCCTGACTTGCTAACAGCCATTGATACAGAGCCGGAAAATGAAGTTCTGTTGATCACTTTGGATTCTCTATCTCGTTGCATCCTTCAACTGGGCCCCTCATATATCAATCAGGAGTCGATGACTAAAATACTTGCGATTATTGATAAACTCATGAGTGAGCATTTTGAGCGAGCTAATGAGCGACATAAAAAGCACCTGGACGAGGATTACGACGAGGTAATAAATGCCCAGCAGTAGTTGAGAGCGAAAACAATCTGCAATTATTTCCAGGAAGTTCAAGAGCAGCTAGAAGACGAAGAGACTGACGACATCTGCATTCTGAACAAAGTAGCCGATGTTCTGCACTCTCTCTTCACTATTTACAGGGAAACTATGATACCGTTCTTTGACCAGATTCTCAATCACTTCGTCAATCTTCTAACGCCCAATAGAAGCTGGGCGGACAGACAATGGGGGGTTTGTGTTTTCGACGATGTGATCGAGTTCACTGGGCCCGCGTGCGTTAAATACCAGACCTACTTTCTGGGACCGATGTCTGTTTATGTTCGGGACAAGAGCTGCGAAGTTCGACAAGCCGTGGCATACGGTTGGGGTGTTTTGGCCCAGTTTGGAGGAGAGCAATTTGCTGCTGAAGTCGCTAAAATAGTACCGGCTCTCGTGGAAGTGATTAATGATGCAGAATCACGAGATCTGCGTAATATCAACGCCACAGAAAACGCAATTTCAGCGGTGGCGAAAATTTTAAAGTACAACAACACTCAAATCAATGTCAATGATGTTATCCCGCTCTGGTTCTCGTGGTTGCCTGTTGTCGAAGACGCTGATGAAGCAGTACACGTCTATGGATATATGTGCGATCTCATTGAGCAGAATAATCTGGCTATCATAGGCAAGTGATTCCTTCGGGAAGATTTTATGACTGATTATATTAACTCTAACTTTTCTCTGTTTAGGTGCGAATAACGAGAATATTCCCAAAATCGTTCACATTATCGCAGAGACGTTTCACCGAGAGGCGGTAGAAACCAACACACCAGTAGCAGTGAGAATGACAAACATAGTCCGACAGGTGCAATCAAACGAAACGTTTTTTCAATCACTGATTCACACAATGACCACTGAACAGCAACAGGCTCTGCATTTCGCTTTGCATGCAACTCCTGCGTCTTAGTTAATAAGCTATTCCTATTTCATTGTTTTACAATAACGTCAAAAATTACGGTTTTATTAATATACAATATATGTTATTTTTTTAAACAGTAAGGTGTTATTCGCAGGGACGCGCGACGCCTTTTAGAACTGTTAATTGTCTGTACATAGTTTGCTCGCAAACTTTTCTGCATGTGATATTTAATTTTCAATCCTATGGGCAATTGTCTGTGTTCGGAAAGTTGTTTTCTATTAATGTTGTAAACGGAGAAATCGTCTTGATTAAATAAATTAATTTTCTCTAAGGGGGTTTTTAGTAAAACTATTATCTATCAGTGCATGCGTTTTAATGTACTCCAATGTCCCAACATTTGCCAGTGCACAGTTTTGTCCAGGTCATTTTTACCGGCGTTAGTTTTGAAGTTTAGAAATGAACAATACGGGCGCGAATTTTGCGCTTTCGATGAGGAAAAGAGGCGAAATTTTGGCTACTCAAAAAACTACACTGTTGAGGCCATTTCAAGCAAAATACACTTCAATTCCCAGTATATTTGGTTATCAAATCACGGTCTTTCAAAAGTACGTCAAATTTCATGTCAATTTGCCTCACTAGTCTGCTGCTTAATGGCGATTAGGAAAGAGTTTGCAAATTGCTCCTCCAATATTTCAGAAATTGTCAAGTTTTTCCAATCTTAGTGCGGAAAATTGCGGATTTTCTAAAAGCGGAAGGTTTTCTTCACATTTTTTCGCTATTTTCCCCTGCGCTAGTCAGATTTTTGAAACAGAACGCAGTTTTTCAAGTCGGGGATATTTCGCCGTGCTACTGACAAGATGTGACAGCCACATTGACATGCGCGCACTATCAACTTAGGTAATTAATTACATTTTTAACCCTTTTGTTCTATCTATTTTCGCATTTTTACTCTATACACTTTTTAAACTTAGCTGAAATTGTGGAGAGCTTAACGTAATTTCGAACCTCCCGCTGACACAATCGGTGCAGAAATGCTCCGTACATCGATCAATAAAAGTAGATTTCTTCTACAACAGATGTGAATTGTGGACAAACTTTAGTCGCGCCCACTAGAATAAGCCGTAAACAGCATTCTACAATTTCTACAGGCTCATCTGACAATCCAATCTATAACCTCTGTGATTTGTGATTCGAGTTTCGAGCCTGTACAGGCCTGTAGTCATTTCAATATTGATTAAAATTCGTGTTTGTGCGTCTTATGGTTAAACCCGTCGTTTAATCGTCGTGTCGCCGTGAATTTCACATCAAATTCGTTAGCCACCAGTGATAAGTACTTGATATGTGACAGTATAAACCCTTTGGATTTGTGTTCAGGTGAATTTTTCCGAACAACTGGACACTGTTCAATCAAAAAGTATGCCCGGCCGGTTCAACAACAAGGCATAAACAGTATTTGTGGCTACTCGAAACCTGCCACTCTAGCACAACTCCAGTCAACAACAGTTTCATATGGAATTTGCTTAAGCAGCAGCATTCAGCTCATCATGTAAGTTTGCATATTCGCACGAATATCATTGTGTTCATGTGTTGCGCTGCTAGTTGGGTAGATTTCTCTACCAAGTTACCATTCTACCATATACGACTAGAACAGTTAGATAACCAGGTAATGTAACAATTAATCTTCTCCTATCAGTAGGTGCTTGAGCACACAGCCTCCAAACAAACACGATTATAAATAATCATTGTTATTTGATCAGCGATTATATCTATCTAGGTTTATAAGACAGTTTTAAACATTTTTCTTGATTATTTCCCGTATATCCAGCGAATTTGTTGCTGAGCGCAATTGCACAATGGGGCCTCTCTGTCCTTGTTTATTTGGGGTCAAGGCTCCAAGGTCAGCAAGGGGGCGCCCGCCCCTTTGTCCCTACTTCAATATTTCACTGTGTCAGTATTTCCACCTATTGTCTTTACTAGGAGGCGCTTATCCTGCACATGGATTTCGCTCCTATGCCGGATATTCCTGCTTCTGGATCGGGCTAATCCATTTTCCAGTGCCATTTTGTTACCACCTTGCTAGAGAAATTCGCTGTTAAAGTACAGGTTTAGAGTCACCACATGCAAGCTCCTTCCGAATCGGTATTGAACCTGTTATATCACGGATTTGAACGGTTATTCTTCGGGTTATGGACTGAGAACAGTTGTCCTCTAGGTAGCATGCGAATGTTGATTTTTTAGCTCAAATACTGTTCTTTAATGCGTGGCCGCATTCAAGAAAGAACAATATTTGAGGTAAAAAATCAACATTCTCATGCTATATTATCCCACTAAACAATTTTTTGTTTCAATCCCGAAACGTTTCAGTAATCTGCACTATCTGTTTATGTAACTGAAAATGTCCGCCCTCAGAAACGATTCGCTGAAACATTTCTGAAACGTTTCAAGGAAATGTTAGTGAAACGTTGCGCTAAACGTTATTTAAACGTTGCAAATATATATTTTGTAACATTCTACATGGTGTATCTTTGAAGAGTGGAAATATTTTAATTGATGGTACATGCTGGCTCTCGAAGCAGGACTATAGGATAGTCCTGCTTCGAGGACCAAAATATACCATCAGTTAAAATATTTCTACTTATCAAAGAATCACTCTGTATAGTTTCATGATTTTATAACGTTTTCAGAAAAAATACTCCTCTATAATTAGATGGGGCATTTTCGTTACTTCTCTTATGGACTGGGATTGTGACACTGGTTTTCCAGTCCTGGGGGATTTTATCATTTTGATGAGTTCACTGGTTAATTCGTTCTCTCCATATTTAAGGAGTTCGTTCGGAATATCATCGATTCCTGGAGCTTTTCTATTTTTAAGGGAAGGACTGCTGAGCAATTTGCTTCGGTCTTTCGTCCATCGGATCTTTAGTGATTAACTTACACAGTCTTTGAGTTAGTTTATGTGAGTTTTGAGCTGTTTCTAGCTTGTAATGGATAATTCAGTTTTTTTAGCAACGTGTCTGCACGTCATTCCATTGGCATGTCCCTGTTTTTTTAAATTTGCATGTTCTTCACAGTTTCACGTATTTAATACAAGCTGTTATCAGCTGCTAGTAACCACTCTAAGTGCAGGTACTCTAATTTGATAACCGACATTTCAAATCATTGTTTAGTCTTACAATATAACAGCCACTCGTTCACGTGCTCCCCTGATTTTATCTCGTGCTCTTTACCCTTAAATCAACCCAGTTAGATGGGTGTTTTAGCTGGTTATCTGTTTGGCCACTACATTCAGCCAAACAAGTGGAGCTGCTGGTAAAAGACACTGTTTACAATCTTAAAATAACATATTTGTTTCTCTTAAGTGGCTGCAGTTTGATATATGTACATAAACTAGTTGAGTTAATCGGTTTTGATTAACGCGGCTGTTTATTCCATTATTCCAACTACACAGATTATCATTAGTTTCGTTAAACATTTGCGCGATAACAGTTGTGTTAACTATTCAGATTTAAGGCTGGCGAACTTGATTTTTTATATCTACAGCTGAGTGCTAAATAAATTTGTCACTCGTACGCCCATCAAAGTCCACATTGAGGCATTGAATGAAACGTAATTACCTCTTTCCTGTGTGTTCTGTAAAGTGCACTTTTTTAAGTCCATTATGTTTATGATTATTCATCATCACATGCCGATAGTTAATTAATTGTTTTGTACTAATTTCCTGGATTGTTCATTTTTCTACTTACTTACATTTAAAGCGCATACGTTGTTTCTCCTGGTTATGGACAGAATAGTTGTCTTATTATCAAGTGCCTGGTGTGAGGCAAAAAACATTTCCATGATATTTTATAACAAAGCAACGATTCTGAATTCATAACTAGACGAAACACCCCTTATAATCCAACTGAGCAGAACCAACAGGTTGAAGAGCGTTCCTAGAGAATCCTTGCCCAAGAAACATGCTTTTTTTAAGTTTAGACTTGGCTTTTCTTTAATTTTTAGGTTTTGCAATTAACTTTTTAAATTCCCATTTGGATGTTTTGTTTTATTTTCAGACTTATTTTGCTTGAAGTGCCTGTAGAGTTCATGTTTATTTTGTCGCTTGACGATTTACACGACGTTTCGTGTTCAGTCCCCAACCATGTCGAGTCCGCCTAACCAACTCAGGGAGCAGCGCTCCTTCTCTGTAGGCGCCCGATTGTCCTTTCGCAGCTTCTTTAAAGATGCCGGCCCTAAGCAGTAAGTTAACATACGAAATTAACCTGCCTTAAGCCATAAAATCATTGCTTGGTGGGACGGTTTGGTGCCAGGGTATGGGGATTAATGGTGTCTTTGAGTACGGTCTAAATCGCGCAATAATAGTCCGGAAAACCCTTTCAAATGGTGCATCGATTAGCCTGATGAAGGTGCATTAAATGTTTTATTAGTCAAATTGATATGACACTGCATTGTTAGGAGTTTGTGCGGTTTATATTTAGATTAAGAAATCAATACTGCCACCATAGAGGCTGTTGCTTGACTTTGTGTGCTTTACTGCACTAAAAAAAGGGTTACTGCATTATGTAAATATGTATTATTTGAGTAAGTTGAGCTGTTATTAAATTCCTTAGGTGCTCAGCGCTATAATAAGGAAATTCATTAACGCTTCTCAGCGTCCAATTAAAGACCATTATCGGCGATTAAATGGGCGTTGTTTTTGTCTCTTCTGTTTTGAAAAGCTATTCCGTCTTGAAGATATTCGTTATCAACTGTGCGTTGATTTATTTGCACGAGTAACGGAAACATACAGTCATTTTATCTCTTTTTAACATATGGGATTGATGCCCTCGCACAGCCTTTGTTGGGGTTTTATGGCTGTTTGTTCAACCATTTCGTGTTTGTTCTTCAGTAATGCAATAGTCAAGATTTACCACTTGCATTAAATCAATGACACATCAACATTTTGTTTAAAATAAAAAGGGGTTTGTTTGGATCTAAATACGCTTTTTGTCATTTACACAGAACGTCTTTTAATTTGTTTGATGGTCTGATTGTCCAGGTGAATCCGCAGAGATTAGGGTAGATGTTTGGGGCGCATTCGCCATTTCGTCTAGATATCTTAAAGGTTATTTACTATGTACAACTAAATATATCAAACACTTTTATATAGAGCGAGTGTCTTTGATCAGCTTGTGCTTAGCACAGCTGGTATTCAAGAGATAACAGTAAAAAATCGACTCTATCAAAATTTCCTTTATGAATTAGTGCCCGGCCACCGATATATAGTTGTCGAAGTAAATAAATATTGAGTAACGCCTATATTGTTTTTGTAACCATTTGCACTGACCTCTACTAATGTTTTCTGTGCCAACCGAAATCAATCATCCTCGGATTAACATGCAACAAGCGAGAACAGATAGGAAATTAGTGGCGACTATTGCGAAATTTTGTTATCGTGTGAGAGCCGCAGATGAACGCGGAAATCCTTTTTAGGCGGCCGAAATGCACTTCAAAACTGTGCAGTTGATAAGTTGCATAGGTGACCTTGCTTAGCGACAATTCAGTTAATTGATGCCGGTCAATTTTTTCATATTCCGAAACGCTTTCTACCACCATCCAGCAACATTAATTGGTTGCTTGCTGACCGGCAACTGTGCAATTGAAGGAATTAAGGCATGATAAATGGCAGGAAAAACATAATGGAGCGTTGTGTTTGCTCAATTGGTCGATGTTTCAGTTTTTCTTTAGCAAAATGCATTTTCAATTTCTGATGTTGCGACTAACCCAAACTAACACAAACAAACTCATTGTGTGTTCTCCCAACTCAAGTGTTATACAATAGATGCCTAGATTGAGTCAAGTTAGAATATAATCGGCAAAAACCAACCAGTTCAAAACCTAAAGAATTCTCCAAATTTTAAACTAAAAAGGAAATCCTGAGGAAAAGTATATACTTAACATAGCCTAACATAGCCATTCAAATGTATATTGGGATGTCTCAATAAAAAAATGTTTACGTTGAAGTGTGTTCGGACACTCAATGTGAAAAACCCTACATGGGCGGTTTAATTTAAGCAAATCGGTCAATATTTATAAATCATAATCCCGCATGGTGGGTTAATAAATTAAATCCGACTGTATGTACTTAATAAAGGTCAACAGACAAGGTCGTTAAAAAATGGGCGTTTTGTAGTCGCAAAATGATTTAAACGCAACAAAGTGTACGAGTTTAAAGAACAGTCCATTAGAATTTCCATTATGCCATAAGGAAATTCGTTAGATTAGTGTTGACAGTGATATATGTTGGGTAGATTTACGGTTTGCATGCATGAAAAACACTTCTGAACTCATTGCAATCACTCTCGGTGTTATTAATTATTGTAAATATGGCTTGGCGAGATTTTTGCCGCGAATAATTTCCGCTCAGTTATTTTTAACCGCTTGTAGGTGTTGTTGGGAGCGAGTTTCTTTTCGTTTTTTTCCCGATTTTACGCCAACCGAAATGGCGAGACTGTCGACAGATCTTCGGACGCATTTGCAATGAAAACGTTTTATGTGGCTTTGGGTCGAATTTCCACAGACAATAAACCGTAGTAACCTTCTCAGGTGACGAACATCATAAATCTCGATTACGTCGCTGTTTGGTATCTGAAAATTACCAACACGCTTTATCCCACGGCTGTTTTTTTTTCTGATGGCAGAACCAGAAAGAACTAGGGCGAGGACTTACATTATCGACCTTGTCTTTTACACGATAGCACACACTTCATTTCGAATGGGAGCAATAAAACAGAACTCGCTGAGGAAAATTGAGGAAGTTCAGATGTGGTCTGGTTCTAATTTTCATCACAACGGCTAAAGTGTTACGAGAATGGCAAGGTTTTTGTCAACAGATCAGGCCTGGCGGCGGCTTAAATAAAGCTGAAATGTTGGCCCAAGACAAAACACAATTATTTTTGCAAACCGTTGTTTTCCTTTTCAATAGGTGAGGTAAAACAGCGATGGTTTGTGGAAAGAAACACTGTTTTTTGTATTTTAAACGGTTGACCGAAAACTTTTTTCGACGCATAGGAAGTCGGTATGCCATTCGTTCGCCCCAGACCTTAAAAACCGAGCAATTTGCGTAGCTTTTAATTAAATTATTATAGATTAGAATCAAGCGTTTTGTCCAATTTGTTGATTGTGAAAGAGCGCTACTACGCAACTAAGCATTTCAATTAACTATTATATTGTTGTACAATTAGTGTTGAAAATCGGACTTTAGCTGCACCCGCTTAAAAATACTTTAAGAAAGTCGTGAGTGAATTGATCAAAATCAATGCAAAATGTGAAATAAACCGAGCATAACGTGGAAGAGTGAAAGCATTGAGGCTGATGATTGTACAGTTAGGCGAGAAAACCTTCTAAAAGTGAGAATTCGTGGAATTCCACCAACAAATCCTCGTGCGAAATTACAAGTGTGATTAAGAAAAAAAATGATGTGCGTCACGGGACGCTCGACAGAAGTGATAACTTCATAAATTAATAGAAACCATAAAATATTGAACTTGTTTAACGCATGATGGCAATAATAA
>NW_026018508.1:15566128-15572387 GCF_020466585.1 Dendroctonus ponderosae
TCACTGTCAGTTTAATAACGCAATGTGTATTTGAAAAGTTTATCAGATCTACAGATGCACCCGCACTAAGAGAAAAATGTCGAATTCAAAGTGCACATGTGCGTCCCATGCATCAGGCGCGAAGAGGCCGGAGTGGGGGTCGGCGTGACCGAGAAAAATCGGTTCACCCCATAGMSYAAGTAAAATARTTATTATTTTTCTTTCTTATTTTACTTTCTCTATGGTTCACCCTCCCATAAAAAGTTATCACTTCAAAAACGACGTGTTAAAAGCGCCAGGACAAAAACCCGCGCTATTTACCCGTTCACATCCACACCAACCTTGGAAAGGAAGACCTAAATACGAAAACTTCCGTTCTGGTTTGGAGCTAAGCGGTCATTTAAATGCTGTCCGGGTATTTTTGACACGCTAAATATCTCATTAATATGCGATAAGTTCATTATATTCGGGAACCAAACTGCCTGTTGTTTTAGCGAATATTTACCCAGGCATTGTTTATCGTCTATTTCCAATTAAAAAAATTCCTATTTTTTGCGTCGGTTTAATTAACGGGTTTGGGCATGGATTAAACCCCACTTTCTACTTCAAAAATGGCAAGAGTCGTTTAACCTTTTTAAAGCTTCTGAAGTAAAAAAGAACTTTTAATCGAGTCCCATTGCAAATGCGACGTGGCAAAAAACCAACGGCTTGACAGTTGTCAAGATTAAATCAAGTGGAGCCATGCGCGGTTGGCATGGAAACAAAACAAAAATCCAATAAATATTATGCGTCTCCAAAAGTCTTTTGCAAAATGTCTCTAATTTTTGCTTAAGTTCAATCATCAATTGATAATTTAGATAAATCATGTACTTGAATGTTGTGAAAAATAGCTCTTGATCGTTTACGAGGTAAGTTTTTTTAAGTTTTTCCGATCATTTCTCAAGTATTCGGGAAAAACTGCGGGCGGGTAGGTGTTGTTCTGTCCTTTAATGGGTTTCCTTTAGAAGCGTTTAATTCCCTGTTTTCTCTGATCTTTGAGCGGGTTCAGAATCAACCCCCGAATGAGCGAGAGTTAAGCCGGGGCGTGATTTGATCGTTCATTAATTGATGTGGGCGTTTAATGACGTGTGTCAGCGGTTCATCAAAGTCGACCTTAGACAAGGAAAAACGAGACACTCTCTTGTATGAGAAAAAGACCACTATATAATCGTTCATAAACAAAGTGAGACGGGGTGGACATTGACGGATAAGTTGGGCGCGTCCCGTATGCACCCTGTCTGCTACTTTTTGTATATCATCATCCCGCTCCTTATTTACTGACTCTTTGAAACGCTTTGAAAATGTAATTAAAATGTAAACTTCATTGATCGATTATGTATAATTGTAGGTGTTAAGTTAGACATTGATCTGCTACTTTAATATCTGAATCCGGTCTAGATAGGTTATTCCCAAATTTATCAATCTTATAAATGGAAAATAAGGTTTGTTTTTCCTTATTTCTTATCTAGTTCATCATAATTAATCAACTGAATTGTTTTGTTTTTGAAAGGTGAGATTTACTTGGTTCGTTTTGAACAGATCAAAACCGTTTAACGTTGCTGAAAGTGATCAGAACTTGACAAAAAAAAATGGATTGTGTATGTAGGTTTTATGATAAAAATTCGGAAATATGAAGTTTTTGTCGCTTCAGGATGTTTGATTGTTTGTTTGCACCTTTAGCTTGGGAATATTTTGGACGAACCGCCACTCACTGGTCTCAAACAGTGTATCCACAGGTCGAAAAGAAAGCCGTTAAAATTCAAAAATTTCAAACAGAAATAAACATTGATTTATTTTAGCGCAATTTTTTCCTCTCTGCCTGATGACATCTTCATGTTGCAAAGCTGTAGTTTACTTTATTCACTCAGATGTTTGCGGTTTGCGAAGTTCACTTTTAGAATCCGAACATTAGGAAATATTCGTTTAGAAATGTGGTTAATCCAGATGGTTTAATTGAAGCGAATGCCAAAGAACACTTTGTGACATTGCATTTATTTGCTTTTTCTTCTGACGTGCGAATAATCCGGTTTGTTTACTCAGTTGCGGCGTTTTGTTTTAAAAAATCTAACGATATTACGAATAAGTTCTATTAATGAAGTGGAATGATAATTTAGCAAACTGATTCATTCGGTGCCGTTTTTTTTCAAAATAATCAATAGCAGATATTGAGATGTGTTAATCTCAGCCACCCCCTGGAGTTAGTTGTCCAGCTTGAAAGCAACACACAATGTATTTTGCTCCGACGTAAAATACACAAAGGGGCGAAACAAAGTGCAGTTTTTGGTAGTGTTATTTCGTGTCTGAAACCGGTCCCGGGGGTGCCTGAGATCTCCTGATCGGTCCCTGCTTACATCACAAACCTTTGACGGTTCTGGTGATGCCAAAAAATCAATTTTTTTAACGACACTTGGCGACAATTGAGCGAATCACCCGGTAAACAGTAACCGGGCAATTCGGACGTGAATTGGCGAATACTTAGCCAATTTGTGCTGATTAGTTAATCAAGGCATTACTCAAAAATGTAATTTTGACCGACTGAGTCAATTAAAAACAGATTTTGCTTAGTAAGGAATGGCAGAATACCTGCCTATTAAACATAAACAATAAAGCTGCTTCTAGGCGACTAAATCGTTAGTTTGCTAGCGTGCTGGCTCCTGAATATTTGCGAATCCGGGTTTAATTGACGATTAGGAATGAAATTTCTGCTGTGTCCCGTGTGTCCGACAAACTGTCGTTTCCTTCAGGACGTTTTCTCCATTTGGTGTTTGAAATTGGCAAGGTATGTTCCATGTGTGATCAATTCTCACTATTTTCCTGCTATTTTCGCGTATGCCATGTCACTATTTATCCAATTTCATCTGTTTAGGTTGGCCTAAGCCAGAGTCTGGAAATATCTGTTTGAGTCATTTTCATTAATTTGCTTTTGTTTATTTATAGTTAACCGGTCAATAAGATATACGCACACCTAATTCTTCAAGGCTCTCCCTCCCCCGATTATAATGACTTGATTGCTTTGAAATTATTTTTCTTGGTTTACTGTTGATCATAGTGAGCACATATTGTACTGGGTTGCGTACTGCCACTCCTTTCTGGGGTTCTAAACCAACACTTTGGATCCAAGTCGAACGCGAATGCTTCATCTTTAAAGTAGAAACCTTGCCATTCCCATACTTATTGTTTTATAAATTCAATTTAGCATGTTGGTTTATGGTATCGAAGTGTGATCAAAATGGAATTCCTTTGACCAAATGTTGAATGTTGCGGAAGCGTATCTTCTATAGACTGCTAGGCATAAGTTGCGCATACTAAACATCGTATTAGTTTCGGATATGGTAATCGCACAGTGTTCGTTAGATTTGCGCTTTTGTGACAATTCACAGCCTCTTCTCGGTTACCAGCTATTGTTCGATCGAGAACGTGTGCTTTTCTATTGATTAAAGGCTTTGCAACCAGCGTCATTGCAAGTAAGGTCAGTAAACAATAGCGGCAATGAAATAAATTACGGCCAATTCGGTTCTTGACAGATGTAATGTTCGGCCGAAGCCGGTTCCAAGGATCAGCTTGACTTTGCTGGAAATTATGAATGCACTTTTTGCAATATGATTTATCAAACCATAAATGGTTGTTGAGGCATTGAGCCAGGAAGGCCGCATGAAAGGCCCCGAACCAGTCCCGCTTCTGTCTTTTTGCCATTTTCTTTTCAACATTTCCACACATTTCAATGAACTACATATACGAATTATTTCTACGTACTTTCACTTTGCCGGCTCTTGCATTGCACTCGATAAGCTGTAATTATGGAAATGGTGGATGTGCTGCTTGTTAAGTGTAATTATTTTCAGTTACACAGTCTACTAAACAACTAAATCCGGTGGAAATTCGTTTGTCTTTAGTGGACTTTTAAAGTAAACAGTGTTTTAGAAGTATTGCTATTGATACAGGATTGAGAGTGTAATTCTATGAGTAAGATAATTTATAAAAGTTGAAGGCAATATTCGAAATTGCTTGAAGTTTTCTGGCTGAAAATGGCTTGCGGATGGGTAAATAAAATATGGAGTTTTGTTTAATAACGGGATTTGGAACGGTGTAAAAACAATGGCCAGTTTCTGCACCGTAGAGTGGCAATTGTAAACATTTCTTGTCGTTAGGAGGGTAATAGAAATCAACTTTTGTGTGTTGAACGAAGCACCCGTAGCAAGAGCAAGCAGTCAAAAAAGGCGCATGTAAATTTTTTATTTCGCTGCCGAAAATTTCGTAAGTGGAGGTCGGTGTTTTCGAAAAAAATTAAATCTGCATAAAGGTTTTTAGGTCGAAAGCAGTCAAAAAACGTCTACGCAAAAATAACTTTGTTCGACTAAAAAAACTAAAAACTAAAGAGAAAATTCGCTTTACCGTTTCAGCAAAAATAAACCAGATTATTTTACTGGAATATTTGGTGTGTAACTTTATCATTTGAATATTATATATGGGCATTTCTCCTCGTTCTTCATTTCCCCGAATCAGTATCTCATCTGTTCAATTCATAGAACCTGGTCTAAATTCCATCTCCTCGTGACTGTCACGTTGTGTGGAAAACATCAGCTTTCCAACTAATACTATACTATACCATAAATCAGCTTTACTGCCACAGCAAATATATTTATAACGTTAACACAAATTGAATTTTTATTATTATTAGTCGCCCGAACATAATTTTTGATATAATCTTGGCAGCTGCTTCGTCTGAGAATCGTGATACATCAGAAAAAAATCTTAAGCAAATGATAAATTCTGAAATTGTCCAAGTTGGAAAACCCGATGAATGGAACATTTTGAGCTCCTGTTGTCGCTATGTTAATCTCAGTGTCTAGGTTAAAACAACACAATGAAAAATCTATTTGGAACACCCGTGTCAACCCGTGATGGATGATTTACAAGCCAACCAGAATAAACCACATCTGATGCTAAGTTAAATATTTGCTTATCATCGTGGCAGGCTGGAGAATTGCAGCTTACAGTGAAAAATTTGAATGTTATTTTCTGTTCTCATTTTACTGAGTATTCATGGTATCCGCATTGCTTCAGAGAAAGAAAGAAGAAATATTCAACAAAGTAACTCACCCTATATACAAACCGTCCTTAAACCGGCGACTTCAGATATCCTAAATCCTGCCTGTAAGGTGGCCATATCGATTTGTAACCCACTATTGTTTAACAATTAAGGACAATCATTACATATTTAAAGAAGCCAAACTCGAGGCAACAGTGTGGGCTGAACTATTGTCTTGAGCAGGAATTGATACAATTCCTGCACAGGAACTAGCGGATTAATAATTATTGATTTTATTAGCGCGAGTATAATCGATGTGCTTAGAGCGAATTCCATCAGTAGGTACTTAAGTTATTTAATCCGGAATTTATTATCTCGGTGGATTCCATCTCTTAGTTCATCCAGGATAACCAATTTAAAAATGTTTTATTGATTAGACGATTATTAATGGTTGCTAGCTAGAGGAATCAAAACGCATTTATTCAAACTAAGTCAAATGTGAACAGAAGAGTCAGAGGCCGATTGCGACTTACCTCAATCCCCCCGTTGTTTGCTCAGAGATTTTCATTTATCTGATGGTAAACTCAACACTTATTAGTCGAAGGCCAAGAAATCTCTAGAGGCCTCTTTGGTTCAGTACAATAAAGCTACATGATTGATAATATTTACAACCTTGTTTCTGATTTAAGCGGCTTAGCGAAAAATGTTGTTGATGGTGTGAGATCAAATCATTGGCAATTCGAGAAAGAAATGATGAAACGACCTTTCCTGATCAAGTGGGATGTAAACATTCAACAGCCTTATTTGAAGTGTTTTTGGCAAAAATGCGTTCGATGTCGCGTGAGAAGAAGCATCGGGTACTCCAGATGGAGATTTAGATCCGCGTTTACTAAAACGTTTTTTTGAAGATTGCGATCTTAGTTTAGCAAAAATTGATAGAAGGTGTAGAAAGCCACTGGATAGTAAATGTAATTAAGCTGCTCCTTTGGAACTACTAATTGTCGTGTTCCGGGGTTTTTTAAGAAGGTTATTTTTAAGTGAGTTTGTGTCTGAAGCGGAAACTCGCTTTGGAATAAAAATATCTAAAAATATATAAAAAAGAAAAGCTGGAGCCGCCGGTGCTCAAAGTGTGATATTCAAATTGCGCTTTCTGGGTGATAAATACTGGAATTTTATCCAGGGGCGGATCCAGCTTTAAAGTCAGGAGGGGGG
>NW_026018508.1:15573386-15591949 GCF_020466585.1 Dendroctonus ponderosae
TAAAACTTCTTGAATTCAAGCATTTTATGAGAAAACTGCCAACAATTCCCCATCCATGGTTCACTTTCTAAAAAGGCCATTTATTTCTGTCTAGATTGATGTACAAATTGCTYATTTTGCCTCCGAGAAATGAGCAAAAACGGGACGGAAAACATGAAATTTTGGCATAATCTGGAACCTAAGTKTTTGATATTCATATWTCGCTTTCTGGGTCAAAACTACTCGAATTTCCTMWCYAACGATGCCAAAACGAATTCTGTKACTCAAATGGGRCTTGAGAAACTTCGGCAAAAGCAGCGTCATGTTTAAGTCGATTTTGCAACAAAAAAAAACCCGCAAATCTAAAACTTTTTGAAATTTGGCCAACATTTTCTTATCGATGGTTCACTTTCCAAAAAAGTCATTTGGTCTCTGGAATGATGAAAAAGTTGCCCTTCTTCATTTTGCTTCTGAGAAATGAGCAAAAACGGGATGGAAAACATGCAATTTATAAATGTTCAAATTTCGCTTTCTGGTGTGGCAAACGTTCTGGCAAAAACCTCAACATCAACGATAACGATGGCTTAGTAACAATGTCACCAAATTAATTAATTAGCATTAAACCGTTCTTTCCTTTTTTGCGCTCATTTTAACCCGCCTTCTATAGGGTGTAGCCGCAGAAGCTCGGGCGCAAAGTTCCGGAGGCCTGGCACTGTGGGTGCTTGTAGTTTGAGTGTGATGTTTTTCGATATCACCGTGTATAGGATATGAAACAAAAGTATCTTGTGAAAGTGCCACAACCGTTGAACGGCGGCACCAGCGTCGAACGCAAGTACGCGCCTCCATCGGAATCGGTCGCCGTTTCAGGTTAGTGCACCGAGTCGCCTTATCATACCCAGTAGCTCATATATCGTACCCGGATGGTAGTACTTTTGCTGCATTCATCGTTTTCAGTTCCTTCCGTCGTCCACTTTGTCCGATTTCAGTTCGGAACTGGGCAAACTGCGAAACAAACGTTGCGAATCTAGTCCGAAAAAGGAAAGTCCGCGAGCGTATTTTTGCGCTTCGGCGATTTTTGTGAAAGTACTTTGTGCGCGAACCTCCCGGTTTTCAAACTGTAACTTTTAGCGAAAAATTGTGCGAACCTACAAAGTGTCTGGTGGTTGATTTAGTACGGGATATGGGTGGCGCAATAATGTAAACGTGATTAACTGGGTCACAATGAGTCAAGAGTTGCTACAGGTAGTTACTGGCCGTTTAAAGAGGCTCACTTGTATCCGAAGGTTTGGTAGATATTCAAAAGCGTGATTTTTTCCGAAAAACGTCCATCAGGCGTTCAGTTGATTAAAAAGCACTTCACAAAGCGATAACCAGATTCTGTATCTTTGAGAGCGCAATGTCGAGCCGTTAATGGCTCATTAATCTACTAGTCTTTGGTGATGAATTGAAGAGCTAAAAATAGTCACTGTATCCACCTAATTAATCTAAAGTAATCGAATTAAGTGTACACTACTCCAGATGATTTTGTTGGGAAGGTTTCCACAACGCTGTTGAACATTCGCAGGAAATTATCTAATCGCCCTGTACACTGCGTTGTTTCTGACAATGAGATGTGAATGGTAAATTTGGTTGTTCAAAATCAAGGATCACCGGCAACAGTAAAGAGCAATCCATTACTATTTATTAATCGGTTTATGTTAAATCGTCAGATTTTAAGAATTCGGTCCATGTGGGTCGTGGATAAGGCAAGGTTGCAGGTTGATGATACGATTTTTTACGTGTAACTCTTCATTTGCCATCATATGAACAAACGGTACCAAGAATTTGCAGTGGCTGAAATTCGGGTTTCTAAATCGCGGTTCAGACGTTTCCAGTTCAGTTCGCACAGGTGCTAATTCTGTTAAGCATAAAAGATCTTTTCTTGATTAGATTATGTGAATCCCCAAACTCACTCCACCGTACTAGAAGACGAGAGCCGTCGTGAAATCGCAAAAACCCGGAAAAGCCCACCGACCCAGACGGAATTACCAATAAAATCCTTAAAACCCTCTCGGAAAAAATCATGAATCGACTAATAACAATAATTCGCGCCTCCTTTTCACTTCGCAAATTCTTCGCCTGCTGGGAAACGGCAGCAATCATCCTCATCTCAAAGCCCAATAAGCTGCAAACTGAAGACCAATCTTCACTTTCCGAAATTACCGAAAACTTATTCCTCAACCGTCGACTCATCTATACTTGGGAAACTCAACCAATTCCACCAAGAGTAAAGTGAAACTTCAGTAGGTCAACCCGACCAATAGAAGCAGCAGTCCTCCAGCTGACGCACCCAAAAATCCGAGCACAAAAGACCCTATTCGCCGATGACACTTTTCTATTCGCACACAAAGATAAATTCCAAAACGCCCACCTTCCAACGGCAGCATAAAATTGAAGCCGATTGCATCCACAGAACCTATCGAAAAATCAACAAAAGGGCGTACTTACTTCGAGGAAGTGGAACCTCAGAAGGTCTTTTGAGCATCTAAACGATCAGAGTTAGCAATAAACCTCTCAAAAGGTAAAAATTAGGGCTCGGAATTTTGAAAAATCTGATATTCGAATATTCGTTTAGTGGTTTATTCGAATACTCGAATATCTAACGAATATTCGAATAATCGAGTATTCGAATATTTCTATTCGTATTCGTTAGATATTCGAGTGTTCGTTTTCCGTTCACCGTTTTCCAAGAATAAATATATGATTATTTTCATTTGCCGGTGAATATATGGGTATTTGTTTAGATGCTTGTAGAATATGAATAATTTATTTTATAAAAGTATACGAAGTGCATATAAAGATATTTGCACCTTGTGAGGTTGATAATGTTGGTGTATTCGAGTATTCGAGTATTCGAATATTCGGATATTCGAATATTCGAATACTCGAATTATTCGAGTTTGATTCCGAGCCCTAGTAAAAATAGTCAAAGAGTCTAAATGGGCAAATTCAACGCCAGCAGATTAATTGAATCTCATCCAGAGTTTTGTTGAATTTAATTTCTTTTCGAAAAATCGCAATAAACTCCAGCCATTAATGACCTGACAATTTTTCTTCACGTAAACCAATTAGTTTTAATTTATGGGTTCGGTAATTTACGCAGTTTTTTTGCAAAATTGGTGCTTTACATAACACAACAAACACGCGATTAATCCGATAGTTTTCAAACAAACTTGAATAATGTGTTGAAAATGCCATCGTCGTTCTATTGTAAACGGTTTAACTATTTGGATCGTTGCCGACAGCCGATTCGGGTTCCGGTCTGATCTGAGCCATGATTTTATTATTGGGCAAAATCGCAAAATCAAATAAACCGAGCCGATGTAGGATGAGTTATGACGGTTTTCATGTATCAGTTTTATTAATGACCCATTTGGCTGCTTGTTGGCTTGATGGTTCACATGCCTAAAAATACGCCGAATTTTTGTTTTAACAAGAAATTGTCTGAGTTTTGTGCTGGAATGATTTAAGCAAGTTTGGCAGTGGCGGCTTGGACGTTATTTTTGGGTTGCGAATGTTGTGTGCAGCTTATTTAGAATTTTGTAAAAAGCGATTGTATTTACGCGACGAAGACAACATTTTATGAGCAAGGAAAGTAGGAGTTTTTAAGTAGCAGTAATAAAAACACGTTTTTATTATTGGCCAATAACTATTTACAGTAATGGGAATGTATGATGGCGTCAAGAGTTTGAAAAACGGATCTGGACTTTGTCTCGTCTTTGTTCGAAAAAGAAAGTTTTTATTCAAATGATTCGCATTATTGGCCTATAGGCAAAGTGCGTTTTTTTCAAATAAATCAAAAACTGCCACTTTTCAATCACAAGGGAAAAAATCCGCTAATAGAACTCGTGATTGCTTGCCATTTACCACTTTGTGTCGCATGGTGTTTAAGCGTCGCTTTTGCCCGAAAACGACGCTTTATTAGCCAATAAAAACTATTTTTTTATTCGAATGATTTGCATTGTTGTCCAATAATAAAAAAGAGTTTTATTCGAACGAATCGAAAACTGCCACTTTTCAATCAGAAGAGCCGTTTTTCGAACTCGTGACTGATTGTGATTCTCGACTTTGCCTCGCATGGTGCTTAAGCGCCGCCCTTGCCCGAAAAACGACGCTTTACTGGCAACTAAAAACTGTTTTGTTCGAATGATTGGCTTTGTTATCGAATAATAAAATCGTGTTTTATTCGAATGAATCGAAAACAGCCACTTTTCAATCAGAAGGCAAAAATGCGTTTTTCGAACTCCTGACTTATTGCCATCTTCGACTTCAAACGCCGTCAATGTTCGAAAGTTGATGATTTTCCCTCTTGCGTCGAAAACTGCTGGTAAAGATTAGCTCTTAAAATTTTAGCCACTTAACTTTCTTAAGATTAAAACAGTTAAATTTTTATCCGATTTGTCGCGCCTTTTTGATCGTCAACATTCACATTGTTAATTTTTCGATTTACCCAAGCGAATTGATCAAGAAAATGCTTCACAAGTACCATCTGCGTACTGAAGCCTGAAGTATGAGTACTATTAACTAATTGCAAACTAAGTGATGAAAAATCATTTTGTGTACGTGCACAAGCCAACATCCTCAACCAGTTACATCATTGAAGATGTTACCGTAACTGTCCGAAGGATTTCCCCTTTTATTAACTAAGAAGAAACATCTAATGGGACTTATTTTGAAAATAAAGTAAATGTATATTTATCGTGATGATCTAATGGTACCAAAAATAATGTTTAATAAGTCTCATCCGGCCTTGTGCTCTTGATCGTTGATCGATGTGTCGGTTCATATGATCCGGTTTAACTGAGGATATCTGTACAATTAACGGAGAATTTTGCGCGATTAAGTACAAGGAAAACTGGAGCAATTTTCTGCAAGAAGAAATCGCATTAATGCACTTTGCACTGATTAATGTGATCAATTAAGACCAGATGGACGACAACTCAAATAAATTAATGCCTCCTGATTGATTCAATGCGCTGAAATGATGGCATTCAGTAGTGATTTCCTGAATCCAATTTGATTGAAACCAGCAGGAATTTGAATAAAAGTGACCCAGAGGGTTTTAGTCACTCTGGCGTTTTCCCATTGCAATTTTCATGTAGACTAAGGCGTAGTTGTGTAGGTTGAACTTTGATCTGCCACATAGTTTTTTATTATTTTTTAAATAAACGTGCTCAGATTCGTAATGACATTTTTCCCAACGGTTGATGACAACTTTTTGTGTTTGCGGATAATTAAAAGCTGACGTTCTTTGATTTGTTTGACTTGCTCGCAACTCTCGTAAAAGCGCACTTAATTACCGTTTTTACAGTGTCGTAAACAGAGGCTATATTTCATGGATATTTACCAAAAATTCGGATACAAAACTGGTGGGTTGCTAGTGAGTGGGGCACCAATAAAGTCCAGGAAAAATGTCTTATTAGTGTCATCTCTGGTTTGAATTAGTGAATTTATGTCGTTGCCACACGTGTGCAGTTTGCAAGTGTTCCTCAACGGTCTACACGTTGGCAGAATCAGTTGGTACCCCAAATCCATAATCTGGGATTAATTCGCCGATACCGTCAAATCCTTAGAAAACGATCGAAAGATGAAAATAAAAACGAATTCGTGTCACGAGCAAAGGATCCGCATTATGTGGGTCAGCGTTGCTCAGCACCTTGCCTGATGTCAGCATTCGATTCAGGTCAATTAAGGGTTTTAAAGGTCTCAAAGGTCGGTTGCTTACAATGTTTTCACGTCGAATTTAAACTGGTTTAAGCGGGTCTTATCTTTTTCTCGTGCCGTTTACAGCCTCCGTCACAAACAGATTAGCTGGATTTTTTCTTGTCATCGACAATTCGATTTGTAAATATTGACGTAGTTTTTGTTTGCTGTATCCCATTTTCAAAGTCCTTTAGCAACCAATCAATATTGAGAATTAAATTAAGTTTACACTTGAAGTAATTTTGATCCAGATTGAAAGCGTGAAAGGACCATTTTGAACGAGCGCTTTTTGAGCTAAATTTTTAGAAACAAAATTGCAAATCAGTTGTTCTAATTTCTGTTTTGAGAACATTTTTAATGCCTGCTTCTTCCTATACTTTTCACGGGTTTTTGACGTTTTTATTAGAATTTTTTCACGTCCAAAGAATTGTGGTTGTTTGTATGACGAGATTTGGATCGGTGTAAAATAAGGCAAATTTTTAAACTGCCGACATTTTGCCATATTTATTTAGGCCTCCGCAGGCTAAAATGTTGCCGAAAATGTTCACAAAATTTGAAAAAAAGTGGCGAATGCACGAATTGAGAAAACTCTGATAAAGTGCCGAATAATTCGAAAAATCTCAATGTTTTCTCTGCATTATTTCTTCAGAAAAGTTGCGATTATCGCGAATAAAATGAATCGGTTGTATATTGCGCACAAAATGTAATATCTAGGCCGCCCTGTACATTAATGTTGATTTCCATTGGAAATGACCCTGCGCCTTAATGGAGCTATCAAGACTTTTTCTAATATTATTAATAATTGTTCAATAAATATATTTTCCTCGGTATAATTGCGGAAATACCTCGGCCATAAACTAGTAGTTAAATGACAACAACTACATCAATTGAAAGTTATGAGAAAAGTCGTGTGGAATTGTGTTAATGACACCGACAGTCCAGTAGTGATTTATGTTATCTCTCACCGATCGCTATTTATAGCTGTTAATTTGATTTTTCCACTTTTCTTCCGCTTTGATCAGGTTGCTCTAATCGGACCAAACAGTTTTATCAGGATGGTTCTAGATGTGGTTGCGATTTGTCTTTATTTACATTTGTTATCGTCAATTGCTGTTGGCTGTTGATCTTGTTGTGTGAAAGTCAATTTATTTATGTTTGCACCAGTTATTATCGCGATCTGAATTAATTGGTTTGATCCATGTTTTGTCCGTGTTTGGTGGCAATTGTTTGCCAATCTTATCCGTGTCGCATGATGGACTTGGAAAACAAGCGAAAAATAGCAAATAATCGATATAAACTGCACAACAAAATCAACGTTACACAGCTCTAACTTTTCACTTTCTGGTTTGCTTTCTGTTTGAAGCATTATTTAGCCCCATTTATTTTGTGTTAGTCCATGTTTTTATAAACATTAAGAGTAACAGACAAATTTTCTATTGAGTGGCAAATTTAACAAAGTTCGGTATGCTCTCAGTTAGTCAAAAAGTTTAAAGATAAACCAAATAACTCGAATCGGTTTTGGAATTTTCAGGTCAACTTTTCTAGTTACAGGGTGGTCTCAAAAAATCAACTATTTGGTCTTACAGCGATAACTTGTCTGCTCTGCCCGATCTAGAGCTCATGTTGATGCGAAAATTTCATAGACAGTTTAAGACGATAATTCGATATAAAAAATTGCATGAAAAATTATTCAAATCAGAATTGCCCCCGAAATGTATGATTCTGGAAGAATTTCAGCTAAGTGAAGGTAACTTTCAAATGTTTCGTTCATTCATACAGCCCGGAATATTGAATTTGGTCTGAAGAAACTGGGAAATTTTAGCTTCAACATGAGCTCTTGATTGTAAAAATCGGTTCAAGAGAAAAAAATTCTCACTACAAATACAAACCAACATGTTGATTTTTTGGGACAACTCTGTAAATAAACGAGAAAGAAAAATTCAATAAATGTCGAGATGCGAGGTTTATCTGGATGCCTGTGGTATGTTAATGCAAAAAAGTTTTTTGTGCAACAGAGAGCATGTGAAACTTTCACCAATTTTGCATAGATTCAGTTGCCACCCTGTAGAAACTTTTTCTGAAGCATTTATTTAAATGTGTTTTTTATATTTTTTAACAATTTAGTTTTTCGGATATATTCACTTGTCGATTCGATAGGGTCAACTGTTGAGATTTTAGTAATTCACTTGAGGCATAAGAAAGTTGCAATTTTTCACATTTTTCTGAAATATATTAAAATGTAATGAGCGAAGGATGGTTTGGGTCTTAAATGTTATGCTCTCCTGGAAGAATCGACCCGTAAGTCCTGCCTCTGCAAGATATCGGGTATCTGGAAAATGCACTTGAAAGATCAGAACCTCATCGTTTGTCCGTTCTCTAACTGTATAATCGGAGAAAACGGCAGTGTTTTGAATGTATGGCAATTCATTGCAATAATAATCGCCTTTGATAGTTGAAAACCTCTTCTCTTTCTGGTTTTTTTTTAAATTGATTCGATGCAAATTTCTTCACTGCCATTGCTTGACTTCTCTATCTAACTGGATACTTTTTGGTGTCGGTTCTTTCATAACTGCGCCCCCTCAACCCTTAACAGTTAGTTTAGCTGAAGGATACACTTGTAAACTGACACTGTAGAGTAACGACACCATCAGTCGGTATAACACCTCTATTTAAATCACCCTCCTTCACCAGGCTGTACCCGAAAAGATAATCCTCCGACACCCGGAGGGTTCTTGGCCGAATATCAAAGACATTGACGAGGATGAGGTCGTGCTGCCAATCAAAAAGAGTCGCCGAAAGTCCTGGCACGCGATTAAGTTCGAAAAAAAGCGCAGGAAGGAGATGGAGGACCAGTTTGGATCGCCGCCACAAGCTCGCCGAGAGAAACGGGGGTCTTGGTGGAATATATTTGGTGGCGCGCCTAGGTAGACGACCTTTTTTTTATTTTTGTGATTTTTTTCCTACTAACACTCTTAGAGGCTTGCTAACAATGTCCAAAGTGTTGGTTTTTTGCGGGCAAAGAGCCGATATAACAGTACCCATTTCCTTGGGCAGTCAGCCGGAATCGCGCTACATCATTTGGTGCAGTGCAGTAACCTTCGCAATTGTCACGCCTGTTAAATCACTCAGTATTGTAATCGATTTCTCGCTATTTTTATGACTACACCGATTTTTCACCAGTCGAGGAGATCGTGTCGAATGTCTCCTAAGTACAAAAATCTCACAGCAAACGACAACCAATCGAAAGGATTCACAAGAGCGAACAAAGCAAAAATCATTCGCATGAGCCATAAAACTGATAATGGGTGTGCAACAAGGCACCCATACCTACCTTACGGTCAAGACGTTGTTTCCGCCATACGAAATAACACTAAAAATACCATGCGTAAGTATCGGTGGGCGTAAACTGGTTCCATGGTTGGGTCAATTCAACCAGCTGACAAGTGAAAGAAACCAGCCAGACAATTTGCATTTGCATTTCCATTTGCATTGTTTGGCACCACAATGGTTGTGCAAAGAGTTGTAAAGTGCATTTTAGTGGAGAAACAACGATATATTTTAAAGTTTAGTTGCGTCTTGTTTCTCTAACGGGATTTGGATCGATGTAAGAAAGAAAAGCGTGTTTTTTAAAGTTGCCGACGTTTCGCCATTTATTTAGCCCTGCGGAGGTCTAAATAAATATGGCGAAACGTCGGCAACTTTAAAAAACACGCTTTTCTTTCTTACATCSATCCAAATCKCGTTAGAGAGACAAACGATACGATTGYGAAGGATCGAAARAAAAACATGTCTAATTACATTTTAGTTTTGGCTTGTTTTTATTGGCCACCCTATATATATGGAGCGCTTAAAAAAACTCATGCGATTTTTAAGTAAATATTTTCATATTCGTTTGTCGTGGACTGAATAACAATTAAGTTCCTTAACACTTTTATGCTCTTTTTATTGCTTTATTTATGCTTTCTTTATTGCGTTAGATTTTTATTTAAGTTTGCGATTGTTTTCACGCTAACAAGGAAATTTATACAGGGTGAGTTAGAGGTTTCTGCCACACGCACATAGGAAGATTTTGCGCTGATGATTTTTATGTGCAGGTTGATGCCTTGGACAATGTAAAGTAGGCTTTATTTCTTAAATGTTCTCGATCGCTCGTTTTATCTGGTTTCTTTGCACCAAGCAAGAAACCTTTCGGGCATCTTCTAAACCCTTTCAGATGAATCCGTTATTTTTCGGCAATTCGAGAATTTTACAAATGCTTTTGAAATGAGAAAACCTCTGCTTTTCTAGCAAGATTTCCGCTCTGCACGTTTCAAGTTTGTTATTCAAGGATGTTGACTTTTGTTAAACAAACGCACAAGAATATTCATTCATGAAACACTCTGTGGTTCTACCAATGGTTCCGGTAGTTTTAGCTGGCAAATCGGGTCAGAAAACACCACCAACCAGACAACATTGATTCTAGACTTTAAGTAGCTGCAATACAAGTGTAATGTTTGTTATTAGTAGCACGACCCTGGTTCTTAGTTCACTAAGGTTAAGTTGAAAATAAGTACCCGGGGTACTCAGGCTATTATTAAATTTCAATTAGTGTTTTTTTTTAAGTCACAGCGACCCGGTGCGGAATTCCTTCGTCACTCGACCTTATTGGAAGAAATAAAAACGTCCTACTACTCTACGACAGTAGCGGTACCGCCGGTACTTTCTCTTTAACACCACGGAACATGCATATTCGCAAGTAAAATAATATTTGAGTGAATAGTCCAACTACTGGTGATTTTTGGCCGATTCCATTCACCTTTGATGAATGAAAATATTCGCCAAACCGCAGACCGAAACGAATTTCCAGCTTCATTATTTAAACAGCATTTACATAGTGATGAAATGTTGTTGCGGGGGAATTTTCATAACCCGCCATAATTCTAATGTTGCACATTGTCGAGCGTTTACGGCAAAATGCAGCATCGATTGTGGATTACATCTCAAACCTTTTGCAAACGTTTCTCAAACTAATTAACGTTATTGTGCGACTTCTTTGTCGTCAAATGTTAGGGCAAACACTAAAGGTTTTTCTCCACAAGTGATAATTGATTATGCAATAGATTATTTAATTTTTTCTGTTGTCGTTTAATCAGTTCCTTTGGTCTTGTGGTGGCACGAAAATACAAGCGGAAGCTGTACAACACACAATGTGCTAAAACCGTCGTTTTATTGCACATTAATTTGCGTCGAGCAGCAAGTTTTACTGGCTGCAAACTGCAAGTTTATGCACGCACTTCGGTTTTGTTGTTACAATTATATTTGTTTATTTTTTAAGCGCAAATTGAATTTCCTGCGCGTTTCCAAGCATTCCATACATAGCTTGAAATCAATTCGAATATCAACAATGCTAATCGGTTACCGATTCAATTTACTTCAACAGCCCACGATTAAATGCATGCTTATAATATAGGAAATTAAACATGTTGAAATTGGCTTTTCAGGGCCAAAGTCGATTGCTACATGGCAAAAAGCCTCTCTTTGCGGAAAGCAGGATTTGATGATTATTATATCACATTGTTTGATTTGTTGATTAGTGGCTCATTTACTGCTGGTTAACACCTGGGATTTAGGGAATGTTTTGAACGTTCATAAACAAATTGAAATTTTGGCATTCCACCGGTTCTAAATTGCATTTTTAAATTAATTAGGAACTGGTTAAGGCTTTCGCGGTCACCGTCTGAAGAATAGGGGATTTTTGGGTATCTTGGACTGTCGTCGATTGGGATTTGGTACGCACCGCCACAGTAATAACCCAAAGATCACCAATTCTTCATATGGTTTTTCAACTTGATTTCGATCCCATTCAGCTTCCTCATCATATTTAATCACTGGGTACTGTTGTGGCACCTACCAATCAAATGAACCAAGCATGATTTTATGTTTTAAGCACTTTTTTGCACGGATTTTTATTTCGCTTTGCATGGATTTTTTTCACCGTTTATTTTTTGCCTTCATCACAGGTCACGCAGGGCGTCACAAGACATTACGAAACTCCCAAAGGATTTGCCATTTACCCGGTAAGTAACGCATTGTATCATCAAAGATTTGGTCCATTTCACAGCATTATTTTCAATGTGCATGATTATGAATGCAAAATATTCCAGTGCTGATCAACTAAGCAAATGCCGATATCATGCGGGGTTTTATCAATTGATTAACACTGTGAAACTAACGCAAGTCTTTCCGGATCAGGGTTAAGTAAATTGGGCAATGCTATTTGCGAGAAATTAGTGTTCCATCGCAATCACGTCAATTCGACGAAATTGTCTCGATTTTTTGCAAATTTTAGAAAGTTTAGGAAAACGTTCGTGATAGGTGAACAATACGCAATTGTTGGTCGTGGTGCTGAGCCATTTCAGGACTTGTTTTTAGTCTATTGGCCTTCACCAGCAGCTGATATCGCCCTCAAGAGCTGAATGAAGGTGAATGAAGCCAGAAACCGGTTCTGATAATGTCTTGGTAGATTTGCACCAGTAAAAGTACAACAAACGTTTTTATTTATTGTTTATTCATTTTTGAAATCATTGCACAATCGACTAAATTTCACCTGCATTGAGCAACGGTAAAGACTTGCAGCAAACATAAGGATTACAGAAGATGTTTTGCTAAATAAAGATGTTTTTCTAGGAGTAAAAGCCGCAGCGTTGACCACGGCATATCTTCGCCCTACGATCTCGCTGTTCTGCGTAGCAGCGTCGACCGGACTCTTCACAGAGGTGAGTCCAATTGTTTCATTTTATCAAACCGGCTGTTTTCAAGTAGCAAGGGCGATTTTTTTTATATGGATGCCTTCATCCACCTAAGGTCGACTTGGGAAGCGCATCCACCATTGTCAAGAGCAAATGGCTATTTTTAATTTTTTCTTCTGAACTGCGTGTTTGTCTATGTATTTGGACTTCTAGTTATTAAATCTTAAATTAAAATAAAAAAAATAAATCGTCACAGAAGGTATATGGCTGATTTTCTAAAAGTCTTTAAAGTAATCAAACGTTTTCATGTAGTGCATTCGCCATTGTCCAGAATAATACCGGCTGTAATCGAATGGTGCGCATTCGCCATTGCTGAGATTAATTTCCGTTAGTCCCGTAGAATGTTGAGTTTTCTTTCAGCACTCTGTTCAATTCAGGCACACCTCAGAAGGCGTAAGTCCCTCGTGTTTGCGAAACGTCAGGAAGAAATTATGACGGGCTTAAAATGAAGTGGCATCGACGAAATGAAATTATCATGTTATTCGAGATAATAATAATATATAACAATATAATATAATAATATACATAAACTTTAACAGATGGTTTTGGATGACAGTTGTGACCGTGACAGTGACCGCAAGGTGACACCGTTATCCTAACCTCAACTCATGTTATTGTCTCTTTTATTTTCCTTGCTTCATATTTGTCCATGGTTACCGGAGTTTTTAATAATTACGAAGGAACAGGTATTTACGTTATGTTAAATAGACAGATTACCTTGAAAAACATTGTTGCCATCCTTCTGATCTAGTTTTTTGTAAATATCTGAGTTTTTAATAACAATTAATTTTTTTAACTATTTTTCCTGTACTCCCAATACACCCCCAGACAACACCTCCAGAGTGATGTCGCCAATTTTGAAACACCCTGTATTTACAGTTGCTTTTTGGGTCCGTTTTCTAGCGGTCTGAGTGTTATTCGTAAGAATTCTGTTCCGCCACTGTTGTAGAAATATTATTGGTATTTATGGTGGTCATATAGATGGTGGCACTATTTTTCATGGGCCGAAGTTTCGACAATATTTAAGGCATCCTCAGGGCTCTATGAAGTCAGTGCCATATTTGCACCAAATGCACAAAAAGGGCAACATACCGTGTATTTTTAGACAAAAATTAAGTATTAATGGAACCAGTTCACCACTATTGAAGGAATACAGCCAAGAACACCAAACAAATTCTTTTCGCTATTGATAGTGTTTCTATTTATGGAAGTGAATTTATAAATGTGTAAAAAAGTGAGACTGTTAACATTTGGTTCCTCTGGTTTCTAAGCGCATAGTTTTATCTGCTATTTGATAGAACTTGTTTATCGATGTGTGTTTAATACAATTTCTGGCCCCTTGAAGAAAACACAGTTGGTTCATTAGTAAAGTGATTGCCCAGCAGTAAAAACAATATAGTTTCCCCAAGTTTGACCGGCTATTAATTAGCTCTACTGAGCCGCTTCTTATTTGCAGTTTGATTAAAAACTGATAAACTACGTCAAGCGAGAAGGTTTCGCGAAATGATTGCCATGCGGGGACAGTTTCAGAGTGTCGCGCCATAAGAAAGCAGATATCGAGCAGGTTCAACTAGCAAACGACTTAAATGCTAGCTATAAATTTTTCTCTATGTAAAACTGCATTAAAGGCAGCGTCCAGTCCAGCAGTGGTGCGGTGGCAATGGAGTTTGTTGAAAACTACTTTGATATCCCTCAACCACGCTCGTGCGCTTTCATTGATCGCAGTGAAGGTTTCGACAAGTTTATCGTCATCTATTACAATTCGCATATATTTCGCTTTGAAGGTGTCAATCAGTTGATATTTACCTGTTTTATTAGTACCTAATCGGTTCCTTCTCGTTGCAGATCTCGATGGATCCACCAATAGCTTATCGGGAAGGCGCAGCGGACCACCGGAAAACACCACGACCTATACGGTAAGTCTTTTAGAAACCGTTTGTACATAGAAACAGTTTGTGCAGAAACTGTTTGTAACAGGTTGTGGATAGGGATACTTTAACATCAGTGGCAGCTCGGTTCGATACAACTCCGTCTGAATTGACGAAGCTGAACAGATTGGCCACGCCATACATTTTTCCCGGGCAACAGTTGTACGTTCCTTTGCGCGATTCTGCTGAAAATGGCTCGGAAGGATCCACTCCAGTTGAGGACACCAATGACGATTTGCCTCCTGATGAAAAGGGTGAGTGTAAAAAAATTAATTAGCACTCAGAGTTTTCGACGTTTTGTAAAAAAATGCTAAGCTTTTCAAATGTTTAAGTGAATGCTACGAGAGAAAAATGTTTCTAATTTGTATTATCGTGCTTGAAAGACTGATAAGACATTGTCTGATAAGGTTCCGGAGTAAATAGCAGCTAATTTCGTGAAAACTTTAGATGCAGTCTAAACTGAGATTAAATAATAGGCAATAACTGTAAAATAACCGTCAGCATTTGTCGTTGGTGTTTCGTATGCATTCAGTGAGCGTATTTTCAATCTGCTGTTGGTGACAGCATGGATCTGGTATTTGATTTATACAATAAAATGGCACGTAAGTTGTGCGCAATATTTTTATTGGAGTGTTTGCTTATAAAGCGCTTTTATTCAGCGTCACGTGCTTGGCTTAAAAGTACTCCCTCTCGAACCTTTCCGATTTGCTGACTATCTATTCACTGTGTTTTAGAGCTGCTGGACAATCTGCGACCAGTTAGTCCCAAGCCTGGACATGTGGAAAGAGTCAGGACGCCCTCGTACAACCAGAGCGTTTCGGTGGAAAACGAGGAAGAGCCCACATCAGTATTCCGGGAACGGTTCCTCAAAATCAACGTCAAGCACATTACGGATGGTGAAGGGGTGGTGGCTGGCGTTCTTCTAGTCACCCCAAATGCTGTGATGTTTGATCCCAACGTTTCTGACCCATTGGTAAGTAAAACTCTTGGAATACAATCGTTTGTTTATTTCATATAAAATTTAATCAATGTAAATTGTTTTTTTTTTCAGGTGATTGAAAAAGGTCCTGAAGCTTACGGGGTGATAGCCCCTATGGAGTTCGTGGTGAATGTGGCCATCTACAGCGACATAGCACATATGCGAGTCAGCCACATGGAGAGCAACGTCAGTGAGAAGGCTGAAATCTACTATCCGAAAGGAGAGAAGGAACCCGATTCGTTGCTGGTTAAGGATGAAACGTTTCCGGAATTGGGTAAATACTCTTTAGACATTGCTGCAAACCGCAGCTAACTATTCGGTTTGCAGGGGCTGGAACTGATGATGCAGAGTCAGTGTGCTCGTGTACAGAGAGGGAAGGAAACGCGTTCCCTAAAGCGTTTGAGCGAGACCTGGTCACCCCCACTAACCTGGAAGATCCTGACAGCGAGCAGAGGGGCCTGGATGAGAGGCGGAAGTCGTTGCTGGATCATCATTGGCCAATGTCGTCGCGTGATAGACAGTGAGTCTCATTTGCACGGCTCTTGCGTTTAGTAATGGTAAAAATTAAATTAGGTCTATCGACACTGATGAAATGCCGGCGATTTCTACGTCGATGCACGAAGATCACATTGAGGAGGAGGAACCGCGCGACGACGAGCTGAAGGAGAGTTGCCACGACTCCGGCATCGACATCAGAGAGGCCCCATTGTTGCCCCTCATCCCCATCCCCATCAAAGAGGTTAGTGGACGCAAAGCTTCATTTCATTGTTATTCTAATCGGTAAATGATTCGCAGCATTACAGTGATGCTGATATAGTGTTGTCAAAAGAATGGGTGCCCCCAGTCACCATCGCCTCCACCCATCACTCGTTGAGCAGCGACACTGAAAGCCCAGCCAGGAAGAAAACAAACAGCGTCTCGTTCAGCTTGGATTCCAGCACAGATGCTGACGCGTCTACCACTCAGTGTTCCACCACCTTGCTCGATTCCAAAGAAGATACCGAAAAGTCTGAAAGTAGGAAGAATAAGGTAGTGATAATGCTAGTTCCTTCTTCGGGTGTTGCTAATTGCACCGCTCCTATTGCAGATGTTTAAAAGACTGTCCTATCCCTTATCCTGGATGGAGACCTTGAGTGGGGAAAAAGAAGATGACAAGTTTCCTAGTCACCCGCACACCGCGGACGCACAGCATTCTTCAGTGTTTGCTAAAGTGTTCTCAAGGTGAGTCGCGACTGGCTAACGTAGGTGTAGAATATTGGAAAAGGTTCATTGCTCAATCATCTTCATATCTGCACTAAATTAACACGTTAACCCGTTAGACTAGTGAAGCGCGTAAATTAATCATACTAACCATTAAGCTTCTCTCTTTCGCTGCCGACTGAAAGTTCGCCAATTAATTTGGTCGATTTCGGCACCGGACTGTTCGTGAAGACTCCGTCGGAGGACAGCGGCGGTTCAGGAGGGCCCCATTCGGGCGGCAGCAGCGGGCCGCCGCTGACGGGGGAAAGCCTCTCATCTTCGAGTAGCTTTTTCCCGACTAACATTATTAGTTCCATGGGAGCTTCGGTGGGCGCCCAAGTGGGTGCTTTGGGCTCCACTGTGGGGGCGCAAGTGGGCGCCTTGGGCTCCACAGTCAGTGCCGTAGGGTAGGTGTGCGTGTGTAGCTTAAATAGTTATTAAGTCCCTCAACGATACACACAATACGCACACTTGCACACTGTTACAAGTCGGCGCCAGTTTGAGAGGATTGATGCGAATCTCTGTTTTAGGAGATCGTCAGTGGGCACGTTTATACGGCAGCCAACTGAAAGCAGTTCGAAGAAGAAGGACCCTCCGCCGAAGCTGGACTACAGATCGATGGTTTCCGTCGACGATAAGCCGGATTTATTTGCGTCTATTGATAGTAAGTATTTTATTTACGTTTATTTTGTTATTTAGTCAGGCAAAATTAGGCCAACACTAGATTGTCGTCTTTGTCTGGAATGAGTCGCTCTATACCAAACTAGTTGTTTATTAAATCTTGTTTGCATTGGGTCGCAAAAGTTGCGAAGAATATTGCTTTTTAAGTGTAAAGTCTCACTAAATATCCAAAGTGATTTTTTCCATAGCGGTTGCGCTCAAATTCGCTCGCTCCGGCAATCTAGTGCTAGCAACAGTTAAAAAACACTTGTATACGTTTTGCATGTGATATAATCATTCAAAAATACCGATTACTGAATTAAAATTGAATTGTGAAGGATGTTCAGGAACTAGTAAATTGCACATTCCAAGTGTTTTACTTGTTTCGGAACATCCGGTCGACAGGGATTTAACTCAAACTAACACTAACGAATCATTCTAGGATAACTAGTGCTTATTTTCTGTTTTTGCCGCAGTTCGATCACCAAATTATGGGTTGAATTCGTTTGGTAGGTGCAGAGCATGTCTATTTAACAGCATGAGACTTCTATCTACTTTTAAAGTGTACAACTTTTATTTGTGACTATCTAGGAACTATCATAGTGCTCGATTGGTGTACCGATCAAGTTGAGTTTCATGTTAGGTTGTTTCTCTTCCATTCATTCAGTGTATGTTTAACACAACTCCATTGAACGGATTCTAACAGCAATCCTTAACAGTTTGTCGATCACATTTTGCCCCGGCTTGTGTTTACGTGTGCCTCAAAAAATCCAGATTCGCTCAGTCGATAACACTGATGGAATTTGTTTTAGAGCTGATCCCGCGGCCTGCTCGGTCGTGCGAGGATCCTCCTCTTTATCTACGCCTCAAAATGGGCAAGCCAATCAACAAGAAGATTCCACACTCGACGCCGCTGATGTCCTACGGGAAGAAGAAGATGCGTCCCGAGTATTGGTTCAGCATTCCGAAGAACAGAGTGGACGAGCTCTACAAATTCATCCAAGCCTGGGTGCCTCACCTCTATGGGGAACTCGATGAGGAAAAGGTAACGATTTTTCTTATTTGGAGTTACCGGGCAACAAATTGAGCGTTAATAGTAGTTTTCGATACAAGGGCGAAAAATGTCGTTTTTCGAACGACGACGGCGTTTGACGTCAATCCGTCAGGAGTTCGAAAAACAAATTTTCGCCCTCGTATCGAACACTATTTTTTATTCGAATGAAAGATTACACGAATAATAAAATGCAT
>NW_026018508.1:15592251-15595032 GCF_020466585.1 Dendroctonus ponderosae
GCATGTTGGTGCTGACTATAAATTGCACGTTTCAGTGCAAGTCGTTAAAGATTATTCGTCTCGTTAAATCGTTATTTGCAGTAATGGCACGTCGGATTTAAATCAAAAAAAATAAAATATTATTAGACTTATATATACCGAGTGATTTCAAATTGGCCCCTGAAGGTGTGATCTAGGGAGGACAGAACAATGTTGATGTTCGCAAGATTTACAGACGTTGTGCCAAGTTGTTAACTTGGGATTATTAATGTTTTAGATCAAAGAGCGCAACTTTATGCTTGTGGATCTGGACACTGAACTATGGAGCGAAGAGCCGACCCCATCAAGCAGCCGACATGGAAGTCAAGGAGAAGAAATGGCTGAAATCACCAACACTAATTGGGAGGTAAGTCAGGAAAAACTGATATTTGCTATGGGCATTTTTACGAGCACAAAGCGTTTGCACATACTAAATGGGACGATTTACGAACTTGTATTGAATAATGATTGTTTGAATTCACTTCGGCGTTGAAAATGCCTGTAAAATCGACTGATAAGCTTTGATTTGGTTCGGGCGCAGCTGATCAAGGCCCCTTACGCTAAGATCTACAACATCATCAAGACGCAAACGATGTCCGAAGGAAGCGTCGACGAGGTGATTGAAAACACGCACCCACACATAATACACAGCCTTGTGTGCAACCCCATCTACATCTATATCTCTTTATTCTATATTCCTTCTAGAGCTAGATTTTAACTTTCCCTGTTCAACGCCCGAATATTCTTTTAGAAGCAAATATCGCCAAATATTCAAGTGTGACGCTTTGTAACTGGGTTGTGCAAAGTGGGTGAGTCATTTTATGCGAAAAATAAAGCAATTAGACGCATACGTGAACTCGTTTTCAGTGGTCAATTAATTTAGCGCCGTGCAATTAGCCGAACATGCTAACTTTATTGTATTGGTTCTAATTAATTTCACTCTTCCGTCAAGGATACTGAGTTTGCTGCTAAACACACGAACATGTATTTAGTTTCAAATTGGATGTACTAAATGTTTGGTGATATTTGTCAACGTGGTGCGTCTTTGACGCCCTTAAGGAACCAGGTGGGAAAGGTGGATTGATGCTATCGTTGCGAGCGGTTGTGTTGAATGTATTCAATAATGACGAAGAAGTGGCCACGTAATTGGCAGTTTTGAATGAAAAGTTGTTCGACCTTCGATCAGTTTATCTGACCATTTTCGCTTCAATGAAACTTATCTTGTCAGGCCAATTCAATAACAAATAGCAACGTAATCTGAGGTTCAGAAAAGCGCAAACATGCAAAAGTATGTTTTTAAGTCGGTTTCGGTACCAGCCCGTTGTCCCCGATTGTTTTAAGGCTTTCGTGTGAGCTGCTTAATTAGCCCAATTAATTTAAACATCTGGTGGCTTCTGGTGTTGCAGTGCGTATTTTGAATGAAAAAATAATTCGGTGCAGCAATATCTTTACTGTTCACTGTGTAGGGATTAAAATGAATTTCGAATTGCTTCCGATGGTAAGTGCATATGGGTAGGGGATATTTCGAGTGCAAACCACAGTTTTTCACCAGTAAAAATAAGATTTAATGGCTTATCGTAAAGAAGATTGTTTATAAAATTTAATAACACATAAAAACACTCAACAGCGATAAGGAATTGATGCAACACTCGCAAAAGTTCGCGTACTTCAAATGTTGATAAAGACGCTCAAAAGGTGAAATTAATTTAAAAAATGGTAATATTTACGCTGTACAAATAATCGACACGGAGCCGGTAACATGTGAAAATACAACGAAATTTAATGAGTCTACCTTTCCCAGCTGATTAATGTCTTCCAATAATAGCGTCCCTAGTCAGAGCCGTGAAAATCGTACAGACATCCAACACTATGTAGTGGCTTCTTTAGTTGATGGACCTAAATGTTGAATGTTAGATTAGTTTAGTTGTTCGCGCACAACTGTGTACCTACTAGTGGATAGTTCTGTTTGTTTGTTGATTTCCGTTCAGATCGCATTTCCGATAGCGCATTTTTGGCCGGTATTCAAAAACCTACGTGACCGAAATAAATAAGGATGGTTTTGCACCAGTAGGTATCCGTGAGCCGTCAGTTTGGTTTGGTCCGAAAACTAACTGACGTCGATCAGAAATTCAATGATCAGTAAAACTGTTCCGCTTTGTTAACATCTGTATATGGACATCAATTGGGATAAAAGCGCACCAGGAATTTTCGTTAGTGTACATGTAAACACAGCAACCTTAGTGGTTTAGAACCATATCTGTCGCTTGGTCTAGACGCTTTCCAGCTCTACCGTACGATGGGCATTTGTAGCAACTGATTATAAAACGATTTTTCCTCAGGTGCAGTCAATGTCGGACGAATATCGGCGCGCCTTCTACGGCACCGTCGATACCCAGTCCCTTGACGACTTATCACCTCCCGATCTGATTGGTAAGACCGAAATTCTCACCGATGATCATCGAGAGTCGCTCTGCAGACATTTACCAGCCCGAGCTGAAGGGTATGCCTGGACTTTGGTTTTCAGCACCAGTCAGCACGGGTTCAGTCTTAACAGTATGTACAGGAAAATGTTCAAGCTAGAATCCCCCATCTTATTGGTTATTGAAGATACTGACAATAATGTAAGTACCTATTCACTTTTTACAATTTTGTCTTTAAAAAAGACAGGATTTCCTCACGTCCTTTATTACAGATTGATAAATAGTGCTCCTATTTCGCAATAAGAACGAATTATTTATCAAAAAGTAATCAAGAACTATCACC
>NW_026018508.1:15596031-15600210 GCF_020466585.1 Dendroctonus ponderosae
TCTAGGTGATAGTTCTTGATTACTTTTTGATAAATAATTCGTTCTTATTGCGAAATAGGAGCACTATTTATCAATCTGTAATAAAAGACAAAAATGTTTGAGGCGAAATACCCAAAAAAAAGTTTGTAAAAAATGAATTCGCCTCAACGATATAGAACTTATCTACTACCTATTCATTTGACCGGCAAAACCTCAAAGAAACATTGGGTTGGGTTCAACCCAATGTTTTTAGTGAGAATAATTTTTTGTCTACTCTATAATCTCGTACTACCCTTAAATAAATGACAACAATTTTCTAGGTATTTGGTGCTTTAACTTCATGCGCTCTGCACGTTTCGGACCATTTCTATGGAACTGGAGAGTCATTACTGTTCCGCTTTACGCCCCATTTCCAAGTCTACAATTGGACTGGCGAAAATCTGTACTTTATCAAAGGAAATAACGAATCGTTAAGTATCGGAGCCGGAGACGGAAAGTTTGGTCTCTGGTTGGATGGGGATTTGTATCTGGGACGAACGGAAACATGCAAAACATACGGAAACGATCCCCTTACGCCAAAAGTGGATTTTGTTGTGAAAACACTGGAATGTTGGGCCTTCATATCTAGTTAAGACGTGTTTTTTGTACATGCATTTGGCCACAGATTATTGTGTTAAGGCAGAAGATGAACTACGATGCATATCAAGCTATCATGGAAAGGGCATAGATAAAATTTATTAGATATTGCTTAGTAGGACTTCACTACTGCAAAAAAATTATTGGCTGGTTAGCTCACACGGAGATGTGCATTATTTATTTAAAAGATACAAAAATACATATTGTAATGTTAGCAGATATTTCATTTACCATTTAGACAATTGTTTTAGATCGTTCTTCTCATTGGGCTTTGTGGCTTAGATACTTAAAAAAAGATATAAAAAATGGCTGTCTACCGGAGAGTATTTCCATGCTATGCTACAACGAATTTTTTCAATTTTCCGCATATTAACTCTAGGCTATGTAGTGAATACACGTGTATCTTTATATCTGTGTGCTAAACTAAGAGCTGTAATCCTTAGTCCTAATCAGCTGAAACGCGTCAGGCTCGAGACCGTCGCGCCAGCCCACACAAGCAAATTGAAAACAACTCATACGGTGTCTTTAAATGACGACAATAACATTTTTTAACAAGCGGCAGTGGTTTAAAACGCGCCGGTCTCCTGCTCATCATTTCCCTAAAACTATTGAGAATAATCTTAGTTGGGTAGCCTTAATATGATTGTGTTGTAGCAATTAATTGTTGGCGAGGCCATCCTGGCTGTTTTCAATGTCTTTTTTGTCAATTAGGCGCATACTAACATGCCATATCATCATTTGTCAATTTACCTATTAGGCTTAACTGTTTTGCGATAATCAACCAGCTATATTGGTGTTTACACCATTTACTCGATCATTCATGTATATAGTAGCTTTGTCCGTCGACGCAATTATTATATTAGATAATTCGTTGAAAAATCCGATGTGTCTGCGACCAAAGCTATTTATCGTCATTGTTTTGCCACATGCCGGCGGTTGTCCGCAAAAGAACAACTCTCGGCATGGGTCGTTACGTACATACCTACTATGGTAACATGCCATTGCGATTAAATAGGAAGGAAGAAGTCGGCTTAGAAGATTCAGGGTGGAGAAGAAGTTTATTTTTTTATTTTCAGGAATGTTTCCAATGGCATTGCCATGTTAACCCAAATAGTCACTTTAACCAGCATGTCCTACGTTACACTATTCAGTCATTGTTACATTTATGTGATGTTAAGATTAACTATTCCTTCATATTTAGACCTGCGTGATAGACGTGGGTACTTGTAACCGATCGTATATTAAAATTACTTTATTGCATACTACTATAAACGTACCTAAATAAAGAATTTATAATAACAAAAACATTCTATATTTTCCTAGATTAAGTCGACCAGATCAGTATGCATGCAGAGCTATTTATTTTTCTGAGCTAAATTATTGTTAAACAACAGTAAACCGCAATTACCTTTGCTTGATTAATTAGTTGGACTGAACAGTTTGTCAGTATGTAACCGATTATTTAGGCTTAGATTTATTGCTGTCGCGTTATGTCCGATCAATCTTTGTTGGAGGTTTCCTGTAAAAACCGTGTAAATAGTTTAAAGATGAATAATATAAAATTATTGTATTTTATTTTGTGTTTTATTTCGCAGTACATCAGTCTACAAACATTGGGATCAAAATATGCAAATTCGATGAGTGTGAAAGTTAACTGGCTGTTCTCGCCTTTCAATATATCGGCATTTATTCTTAAAAAAACTGACTCATTGGCAGGTTTAGAAAAAAAACACGTCAAAAGTTCAATCTAACCAGAACCACGACTAAACAACAAAAATATCTCAAGTGCTTACAATATTTAATAGTTTGCTTTTTACAATAAATAAACCACAGACAAACATTCATCACTAAATAAGCAGCCAATCTATTGCAGGACCTCAAAATTTGGACAATCGCGTGAAAAAGGCGTTTAGCCTAGATAATCAAAAATTTCACTCAAACGCAGATATTTACGAATGTACCTTTGGTATTGGAATGGACAAACATTTCGAATTTGTAGATTGTTTAACAGCAAATCCGTTCTAGTGCTAAGTGTTCACTTTCGCAAGTAATACAATCAGAAACATTCCTATCGATATACCCCAAGCGTGACACATTAATCTAATTTCACAAACCCATTGATGAGTAAGAACCAGTTTGCAAATGAAAAAACTCTGCCTTGCAGAATTCAAGTTAAGTGCTTAAACTTAATTAGCTGTACCTAAGATATGATACAATAATTTTACGTGTTCCGCATGTACTTTACATTATCGTATAGACTATATAAGTAACTTTTATATAAAACACTTAATATCCTCTTATGAATAGTTCCTAGGTTACTTGCCACTCTAACAATAAAAGCGGCAACGTTTAATTTGTAAACAATAAAATATTAACCACATGATTGATAGTTGAAATAATATGCGCATAATTAAACTAGTTTAAAACACAAAATAACTCCCCAAAAATTAAAGTGAACTATCAAGAAATGTGCTTTTTCAATAGGATTCTATTACGGAACTTCCCAATAAATGCTCTCTAAAGCGCAAGAAAATCTAGTCGACTCGGGGCAAAAATGGGGGAGTGATTTGGTTCAACCCTCTCTAATTGCGGTTTGGAAATTAATCTCAGAAAACACACCTAGAGATTCGAAATTTTTAAAACTTTATCTGAACTAGCAGGGGCAATTGTCCTTGTTAGCTTGCTGATCGTTGGACAAGTTGTTGCGTCCTGGCTGTGACGGTTTATGTTGAACTCCCGATTCTGCCGCATTTAAATCTAATCGCCCATCCTGAATACTTTGATAGATCTTTTTGGCGGTTTCCAAGAATGCCTCTTCCACGTTGTCACCACTAGAAAAAGTGAAACATGCGTGAAGATTGGACATCAATGGATACAGATTAACCGTGAAACAACTATTGTCAAGTTGTATTGTATGTAAAGATCCATTTAAACGAAAGAATGAACCATTTCTAGGCTTGTCTAGACCAAAGGACAAGCTGTTGAAAATGTAAACAAGCGCAGGTACAAACCCTTTGTTGACTCAATTCGGATGCACAATAAAAATGTCCACAAACGCACAATAAAAAACCTGTCACGGTTCTGGGTTCTAATAAAGATAAACATTGAGATGTAAATAAAAATTTAATCTGATGATGTCCTGAACAATGACGCTTTCGTCTGCGAATTTTCTAATTTATGTCGTTATAATCCAGACCTGACGAGCCAAGCCTGAGCCGCCGAAGACAACGACAGACGATCCATTTACTGCCAACATCTAACTATCTGCTTAGATTTTTTTTTACAAACTTCTTGTTGGGTATTTTGCTTCAAAAATTTTTGTCTTTAAAAAAGACAGAATTTCCTCACGTCTTTTATTACAGATTGATAAATAGTGCTCCTATTTCGCAATAAGAACAAATTATTTATCAAAAAGTCATCAAGAACTATCACCTAGAGGGTATCCTGCGACACACTTAGGCTCAAACTTTAAGAGAAAATTCCAATTAGTAGAGAAATTAATTTGAAAAATTACCTTGACGTTTCGATAGCTATTTTCTGCTATCGTTATCAAAAGAACCTAAA
>NW_026018508.1:15600260-15626207 GCF_020466585.1 Dendroctonus ponderosae
TCTGTAATAAAAGACGTGAGGAAATTCTGTCTTTTTTAAAGACAAAAATTTTTGAGGCGAAATACCCAAAAAGAAGTTTGTAAAAAAATGAATCGCTTCAACAATATAGAACGTATCTATCTGCTTAGTTATCGAAAATTTTACCATTGTATGTGTATTACAAACTATTTTGTTTGGTAAAGGGCAACGTTTGTGAGTGACAGTTGCCGATAAATTCGTAATTACATATATAAAATGTTTACTGTTGTTATTTTTAGTGTTACACACACATATCGGCCAAACAAAAACTATCCCCGCTTATTTACAATTTACAATAAAGCAATCTTGTTTAATAAACCATTTATGTTCTTTTTCATACGCAATTATTTGCATTATCTTTATTTCTCCTTTGTGTAAATGAAGATAATGCGCATTTTATTAGAGAACATTTTTTCAAGCCAATTTCTTAAAACCCAGCTAAGGATCGCATCTATCCGCTTTAAAGATTGAGGCGTGGTTTCAAACGCAATTTCCATCTCCAGCCAGTAATGCCAACTTAAACTGTCTGACCAATGGCAAAAGGTGCACGGATATAAACAAACGACTGACTTACGTTTTGGCACTAGCTTCGACAAAGAGTAGCCCATTTTCTTCGGCAAACTTGCTGGCTTCTTCATAAGTGACGTCGCGTTGAGCCTCCAGATCGCACTTGTTACCAATGAGAAAGATCACTGTGCTGGGATTGGTCAGGTTTCTGGTGTCGGTCAACCAGCTGCTCAGATGATTGTAGGTGGACCGTCTGGTAATGTCATAGACCATAAGAGCTCCTGCCGCGCCCCGATAGTAGGACCTGGTGACGGCGCGGAACCGCTCCTGTCCTGCCGTATCCCAGATTTGAAGTTTGATTTTTTGTCCGGAGACTTCGATGATTCTCGTGCCGAATTCCACTCCAATTGTGTGAGGACAGTCAGCCATGACTGCGGAAAATCCCCAATTAAACGAGTTTAGGTAAAACAAATAGCAGGATTTACATTTCTTTTCAGTGAACTGGTGGAGAAGACAGGACTTGCCCACTCCCATGTCCCCGATGATAATGTACTTGAAGATATACGAGTAATTGTATGGCCCCGCCGACATTTTCCTGCGAAAAAACCAAGCGTTAGTTTGTTTGCTACCTATACAGCATTGATCACAAAAGAGACACCTGGATATCAGTAAACATCAGCAAAACCTCCACTTTACTTACGCTTGCCGTGTTGTTGGACCGCGCTCCTGACCACTAGATTAATTAACAGCAAATGCAATTGTTCTTAATTACGCTGAAAGTTCTTAGTACTCCTAATTTGCAGAACAATAAACTTAGATGTGGGTGGCCATCAAAACACGGAATTAAACAGTGACAGATGTGGCGACAAATGTGTCATGGCCGACCATATCATCTGATCCGCTATCTTCTATTGGCCACACTGCACACTTGCACTTTTCATTAAAACAATGGCTTGGGCAACGTTGCGCGCATCACTCATGTCATGGAAACTTTGACAACTGTAAAAGGTTTTTCAATTTTCATGGCATGGTGAATTTAAAAGCGCTAATTCCGAAAAGACTAAAATAACAAACCGCTTGCTTAAGGTTAACAGTGTCCCAAATCCCAGTGTTTACCTACTTTAAGGTCGGGCATTTAACGTTGAACTAGGCGTAGAATTCGTGCAGTGTTTTGAGGTTATCCAAGTTTAAATTGAAATGCTCAATTCGAAGGAAGTGGCAAAGTCTCAAATGGAATCAAACAGGAGCTATTTACACGACCGCTTTTCACTAGTACCTAAAGGGACATCAACACCAGTAAACTCGCACGGTTTTGCTAGCCAAACTCAACTCTCACCAGCAGCGTCAGCGAAGCAAGGAACTCCTAGAAGGTAAACTTGTAGCTTACTCGCTTTTATCTTTTACCCAAAAAAAACTACCTTTAAACATTAGTCGTTGCACTAAAAACACACTAGATAACCTCTTCCTTCTTAAAATAAAGGGCACTGATCTCTGAAGAAAACATTCGCCAATTTAAATATGTGAAAAAAGCAGTGTATACTATCAGCAGCAACTAACTGATAAAATCACTTTCAGATACTCACTATCAGCACTTTCAACACCTTCAACTAGCCGCTCAACCCCGAGATACCAACAGTGCCAAGGCCCCTTGCTAACGTCATTAAACTACAAAGACAATGTTAGTATGTATGAAGAAACAAAAAGTTGCGGCCTGGCCAAACGCATTGTCCTCTATAATGAAGAGGCAGAGGAAGAGCGACGAGTAACTCACCAGCAAAGATATAACGGCCTTGGCCTGTTTCCTGTAGTGCATTTGTTCAAGCAACAGTCGCCCGTCTTGGGCCCGTCCTTAAAGAGGGTGAAAGTGAAATTGTCGAGTCCAGGTAAGTGGATTCGCGACGAAGCAGAAAAAAATTTATCTGAAATGTTGGAAGAATATTTAAGATTGTGTCCTCCCGAAGAAAAACGTAAACTACTGAAAGACATGACTAAACCTCAACCAGCCTTTAAGAGACAAATCAGTCTCCCCTCGCATAGTTCAACCCCCGATATAGGCACTAAAAGCGTTTTGGACGCTTTGAAGGAGATTTCGCGCAAGCGAATTCATTCAGAAGAGGTACGTAGATCAACACAACTTAGATTAAGTTAAAATAACCACTTCAACGTTATGAGTTAACTAACTTCACGCTGTTGCAGGAACACGATTTTCCTGAAGAATGGGGCAAGCGAATGAAAACCCATATACCAAACGGAGCTGCAACTCCAACTTCAAAAAGAGCTCGTGCTGACTCTCCTTTAGAAGAATCACCGACCAGTCCCACATTGAGACAGACAAAGAAGAAAATATGCGTCTATGACGAGTTCACTGCCTCAAAATCCTCTTCAGATTTGTCTACACTTTTGAATTTTGAACCTCCGAGAATCAAAAGGAAAACTATTAGTAAGTTCACACGATTTCCAAGTACTTTTCATTAATATATAATTTAATTACTTTTATTAATTAAACTTGGCTCTTTCTTAGGCACCTCTACAGAGTCCTTGATCGCACCCAAACATGTTAAGTTGGTGAACGTTGAAACACAAACAATAATCCCAGTGAGTGAAAGTAAACCAGAACCCCCGGCGCCTGTTTCGGTTCAAGAAGATAGCAGGACTAAACACGCAAATAGTTCTATTAAAGTATTTGATGACGCACGTCTGGACCGAATTAGGAAAAGTAGACTAGCAGCCTTGATGGGCAATTTGGCTGGCAAAGACGCTGCCTTGCCGTTAAAGCAACTTGTCGAAGATGAACAGACTAGTCAAACTGTAGAACAAGATAAGCCGAAAACTACTGAAAATACAACACCGGCTGCACCCAAAGCTCCCTTGGTATCAAGTTTAGCACCAGCTACACGTTCATCCAGCCCTTTGCCAGTTAAACAGGATAGACATGTCCACTTTAACGTGCCAGCACCCATCACTTCACAAGCTGAGCCTCTCTCAGTGCCAACATCCATTACACCTGCTGCTGTTGGTCCAGCAAAAACTCCAACTTCAAGTCAACCGACCTTTTCAATTAATTTTGCTGATTCTAAGGCGAAAGCCGACCTTCCAGCTTCTTCCTCCGCATTCGCCAGCCCAGTTTCCACCAAGGTTCCAACAGAGTCGCTCAATGCAAGCACGCCGCTTGCACTCTCATTCAGTAAACCGTCATTATCTACTTCAAATGCTTCTGAAAAACTTCCGAGTACACCACCAGTGATCAGTAAGAAGACCTCACCATCTAAGCCCGGAGGATTTAAATTCGATTTGAAGGCTCCGGCTGCAACGCCGCCGACCACAAGCCAAAATAGCCTGGCACTTCCTTCTGCTGACAGTTTTATCTTCAACAAGCCAGAGCAAAAAGCTTTGTCCTTTGGCAACGAGGCGCAAAGTAATGCTGGGTTTGGCTTGGCAACAGCAACCAACAGTTTCAACACTGCACCAGCTCCAATCACTCCTGCATTTAATTTCGGAACATCCACCAACGACCTTAAGTTTGGAAACTTTGCATCCAAAAGTCCAGCAGCAGGATCTGTGCCAACGACTTCAGACTCTGATGGCCAACGATTATCCTTTGCAGCCCCGGCTGCCGCTCAGAACTCCGTCAAGCTAGTGCCAAGCACTGGATTTGGAGGGAGCGTTCCAGCTTCCACTGCGCCTTTATTTGGAGCCAATCAGACCAGTGGTTTTGGAGCCCCAACAGTTTCTTCAACAGCCAATTCCTCCAAGTTCGGTTTCGGTAGTAACCAAACCTCAAACGCATTCCCCAGTGCAACAAGTGTTGTGTCTTTTGGCACCACCACGCCTGCATCAACGTTTGGAAACGTTGATGCTACTAATTTTGGTGCCCCTGCAACTACTTTGGTTAGTTTTGGTGCCAGCAGCGTTCCCCCTTCAGCCTCTTTTGGCGCGCCAAGCACAACTCACCCATCTAATGCTTTCGGCGTTGCAAATACACTATCTACTTCTAAATCCTTCGGTGCGCCCAGCGCAACTCTAGCATCTAATGCTTTCGGCGTGCCAAATAAAACATCTGCTTTAAGTCCCTTCGGTGCGCCCAGCGCAACTGCTGCTGCAAGTGCTTTCGCCACTCCAACTACAACAGCTGCAGGCTTCGGTGCGTCCAGCTTTAACATGCCAACCTTTTCAACAAGTCAATCGGCGTTTGGAGCACCTAAATTAACCCCTTCTGTGACGGCGTTTGGCGATGTCACGCTCGCAGTTTCTCCAGCTCTGAACTCTTCCAACATGCTTGGTAAAACCACACAAGCGCCGATGTTTGGAAGCGGCACCAACAGCGCTTTTGGGGCGCCTGTGCAGCCGTCGTCGTCTGTGTTTGGCGCTGCTGCGACAAAGTCTTCAAATCCTCCACCTCCTTATGGAACCAGTGTATTCAGCGCTCAATCTGGAACGTCTGCGCCAGCATTCAAGGCGAATTCCACGCCGGCTTTCAGTTTTGGGGCCAATAAAACAGAAAATGCTTTTGGGGCTTCTACAACAACGACGCCAAGCGTGTTTGGGGCGCCCACCTCGTTCACTTCCACTAGTGGTTTTGGATCTGGGGCTCCGACCTTTGGAACCACCACCACACCGAGTACCTTCGGAGCTGCGCCTGCCCCTAGTTTTGGTCAAACCGATAACAAGCCTGCGTTCACTTTTGGAGGAGCTGACGCTAAACCGAGTTCTATCTTTGGGTCGGGCAGTGCCAACTCCTTTGGCAAACCAGCAAATACGGCCAGCACTGGATTCGGTTCCACTGGCAGCAATGTTTTTGGTAAGTTGCAATCTTTCAAGTCGGTTACTCAGACATTTAACTTTTGGAGTGAATCCTAAAAAAACTGTTAATTTTAATTTTAGGTTCCTCAAACCCGGCTAGCACTGTGAACACTCAACAACCAGCTGGAGGTTTTAACTTCGGCTCAAATGCTTTACCCACGTCGACTCCATTTGCATTTGGTCCTAGAGGCAGCACTGAACCAGCAAAGCCTTCATTCAGCTTTACAGGTAGTCTTTTGCTTTGCCACCTTAATCTAATCCACACTTGTACTGGTGTGCTTTTCAGGTCAGAGTCCAGCCACTTTCGGATCTTCGAGTGTACAGGCGCCTCCCTTCGGAGGGGCAGCGTCCACGCCAAATTTTTCAGTAGTAGGTGCCGCCCCACAACAGCCTGGTGTGTTCAATATTGGCACCGGATCGGGTGTAAAACAGCGAGCGCAGCTTAGAGCAAAGCGAAGGACTTAGAAGCATTAAATGTAATTATGTTTGCTTGTTTTAAGAAATTCTTTAATTTTTTTTGGAAAACATCTTAATTTGTTCGTCAATTCGAAATAGCAAACGTTGAAAATGTGAAAGTCAGATGCGAATGATAGATGTATTTATCGTTATGGGATGTAAGCATGATCTATTTGGCAATGTGTGATGTGTCTGTTTTAACTAATCAATTGTGATAATATGTAAGCAAGATTACATATATTTTTTTACTTCAAATCATGCTTGCTGAGGCATAACTAGGAAATTTGTTATATTATTCATTGTAAAACTTGGCATTATAAATGGCTCATTCTTTACAGTGCACAGTCATCAGTTTACTTGTTATTTTAAACCCTTATTTCTTTAAGAGTAAGCAAGTTAATAAATATTGCATTATTGCTCTTAAACTGTTCGCACTTTATTTTTCAATTTTCTTCAAACACACAAATCCAAACAGTTTATATACGGGACTATCTAACTACAAATTTGGGGTTTTCACACTCAGAACATCACTAATTATTTTAAAACTTTCCTCCAATACTCCTAGGCCAGTTAGTCTACATGTTAGTCAGTTAAAATCTAGTATATTTACGATCCACACGAGCTGATAAATGTTATCCAATTTATTGCTTAGCCTTTCTAGTATAGGGCTTTTTGCTTCGGTTATGGAACTTGAAAAATTGTTGAGTTTTGCTACCAACTCGCTCCTTATTGAATTGAAACTGCTGAATAACCGGCGTCTTGGTCGCGATAGAATCGTTGATTTTCAGCTCGTCCTCCTTCTGTTTCATTAACTGCAACTTTGCTTCTATGGCTTGAATTTGAGACATCCGGTCGGTTTTCTTCGTGTCTTTGCTTAGAGCTAAAGCGGGTATACTAACGGAAGGTTTCGGTTTTTCTTGACTGCCCGAATCCTTAAAACAACACTTTCCTCAATTGTTCATGGATGGTTTAAACGCAGCTCCTTACCAAGTCGGCACTATGCGCCCAAGTAACAGCCAGTCGCTTCTGCCCAACTAGCTTGCCGTTTAAACAGGTCTTTGCGCCGCTTGCGTCCTTACTGCTATTGTAAGTGACGAAGGCAAATCCTCGAGGCAGGCCAGCAAATGGGCCCGTACGATGGAAAATTAGGTCAAACTTCTCGATTGTGCCATGGGTTTGTACGAGTTTTAAAAGTTGATACCAATAAAAAGGAAAAAGCACTGTGTTAATACACGAACAGTCCATTGTTGTGCCTGCAATTTTGATGAAGAAAATTGTACAACTTACTCGGTAACACGAGAGTCCAAATTTCCTATCCAGAGCTTCCGATCCTCGCACGACGAAGACTTTGCCGGACCTGCCATCGTTTCACAACTATTTCTTTGGTAATTTCATTAACGGAAATATCCTCTGTAGAACTCAGGTGTATTTATTTATAACAAACGTCTTTTTGTTTATGCGAGTCCTTCATCTTACTTAACCTAAAGTAACTAGATCTGTCAACGGTGACTTAAGTTACTTCAAGGGTTTCAAGATAAAGTCACATATGGCAACGCTGCTTTAAAGGCGGGTTTTTAAAATGGTCACTACACTCACTGAATCACTATTCGCGCAATAAACTCGATTTTACTGAAAAAACTATATATTTTGAGACACACTTGACATATTTTTTGTCCAAAAAAAGGCTGTTTCAAAATAGGCGTCAAGGTACATTTTTATAAAAAGAACTAAATTGCGAATTGTGTTAAAAAACATTTAATTGCCGCACCAAATTTGTTGGTAAATTACTGATTTAGACAATAATGAAAACATTTTTTTGTAAAAACAAAATTTAGAAAAAATTGGTAATTTCGAACGCTATATGGATAAATCAAGCTTATCTGAATCCTCTATTTATCAGAAATAAATTTTTAACGTGAGTGAACCATGCGCCATCCAGTTATAGATTAGCAAAGTACATTGCTCGAAGAACAAAAATCATTAAAAATGCAAATTATCATCGACGCTTCGTAGTATCGAGTTGTGGGTAATTTTTTGCGAAAATATGCAGACTATTTCGAGTTTAAACGTACGACGTAGATTAAACATTACCATTGAGAATTGTTACCACTCAGAATACTAGAAAAGCAAAATTTGTATACAATTACTACTAAAAAAAATTCCTTATACACACAGAGACAAGCCCGTGAAAAAACTGGTAATTTTTTTACGATTTTAAGCCCGTCGTGAAACAGAATTTCAGGCTTGCGAAACTTCCGGAAGAAATTCTTTTCCACAACAATCTCAACAATAAAAGCCCGAAAAACGTACCAGGTTTAACCAACGATAGCGTAATCCTGATTCTTTGGACATACAAAACCGTATTCTGATTGCAACACGATGTACGTCTGATGCAAAATATTCGAAACAAAAATAATTTCTTGTCTACGCGCGTTATCAATCCCTGATGGGGACATCGCCTAGTCATGAATGAAATTCTTCTATTATCATGATAATATTTTGATTTTGGCCATAATACAGCGTAAAAACCAAATAAGTGACGCTTAAGGTTTCAAAATATTTCGTGTTTTGAGTAGGCAATTGATTTTAATGATTATTTCACAAAGATGATGTAAATTTAGACAAGCTTTGGCTAATAAAACATATAGGATATCAGTCGCAATTGGGTCCATTAGAACGATAAAGAAGAAATGCAAAACATCAACACGAGCCAGGAAAGTGATGTCTACAATGGAAAAATTGCATAAAGGGCATCTTATATCCCGTATTTCCATTCACCTAATGATAAAAACTCTGTCAAAGATACAATTTCCTAGTACTACTAGAATATCAGGAAAAAAAACGACCAGCAGATTAAAATCCATTCAAGCAAACACATATATATAAGGTTGCGATACATAATCGAATTACCGCGCGCACGAAACGTGATAAGGAAGCCTTTCAACACTACAATCCTATGCCAACTTATTAAATTAAGATTTCGTCAGACCCTGCGGGATACTTAAAAGCACAGTGGACTGCGATGAAGCCATCAGTTTTATGAAAACACTCCTCTACTGCTGTTAGCGAAACACCAATCAAATGGCTCAAGTAATAACAAATATTTTTACAACTACTGGATCCAGTGGGAGCCTACTGGCGAATAAACCCATTAGTCTTCAGGAGGTTTCCTGGCATGATACATTCAACGATTGCTGGATAGTTATTTACGACAGAGTCTACGACATCACGGATTTTCTCAATGAGGTATGTGAACCAAGTGCTCAATGGTGCAAATTTGCTGATTTTTCCATTGCCTACAGCATCCAGGGGGAGAAGACATCCTGGTGGAACATGCGGGAAGGGATGCGACGGTTGCTTTTAGAGGAAGTGGCCACAGTGCACAAGCCATTAAGGCCCTGGATAAATACCTGATTGGAGAGCTGCCTCAACATGAACGCATATTCAGGAAGCCTGGAGGAATACAACTTAGTGACTTGCCTACGTAGGGAAGAGCACACGGTTAAACGCCAAGGCTTAAAGCAGTATTACAATCGCCATTCACTAGCGATATTTGAGAATTAGGCAAATTAGAGCTAATTCACTGTATTAGTACGTTTGACTCCCAGCTAGGAGATATGAAAACGTAAACTTCAGTATCTTCGTGGTGTTAGTTTAAGTATTTATGTAATTTATCGTTTTCTACTACCTGATTTTGAATAAAACTGTGCGATAAACAAGCGTTTTTTATATTATTCGACAACTTATCTGGTGCTGTTGTCAGCCTTATTACACTGATGTTATTAATAGCATACCTCTATGGAAACCTCCGCCTCCTGTTGCAGCAACAGAGCCAAATAAACAGGCCGACCAATCCAAGAATGTACAGATTGATAACAGTCGATTCTCTTGGCATCTCGCATTTGCCGATGGCATAGTTATTCGGAGTGAACACGCCCTGCAATAGTCCAAAGTTTACTACTAGTCAAAATCAAAATATTATTCGCTTAAAGCGCGCTCCAGAAGCTTCCAGATAAGAAGTCTTAAACCACTTGGCAACTAAATGATCAGACCTGGAAGCCCAAGCAAAAAAATTTGATTTTTTACGGCTTTCGGAAGCGGCAGGTAGAGTAGGTTTTTTTCAGCTCATTGTATGTTTTAGCCTAAAAACCCCGTTTGTTAAACACGCAACACGTAAAGGCCATCGTCCTCAAGCTGACCACACGGTAATCAATCGAAAGCATTTCAACACGCTATTTCTTTTAAAAGATTGCGGAATAGGTCACAAAAATTCTGCGGGTTAAATCGGAAAACTAGTTTAAAGTGGACATTCGCGATAACACCCGCTCTATTCAAGCACATGTTGAAATAATATTTCAAGAAGTTTTGAACAAACAACGCAAAAAAATAATCACTCATAAATAACCAAGTATACAGGGTGTGACTCTAAAGCAACCAAGCTTCTGATTTTTTTTTACTTTCGATCATATTGAGAACTTTAGTGAATACTCAAATTCCGATCAATTCTGATTCACCTTGTTGCATGGTCTTTATGCACAACAGTTTTTTTTCTGTTTCAAACGGTCGCTTGGACAATTTGAACAACATTTTCGTCAAACAGGAACAAATGATGAACGTTGGAACCAACGGGAAAAAGAACAGGTGCAAAAACTATACAAGCTCGATAAAATCATAAACAGTCACACAAAAATCCGCATTTTTATTTTATTTTGTAACGGTAAAATTTAGCAAATAATGGTGAAAATTTCAGAAGCGACTGATTTTTAAGTACCAACCTGCTACTCTATTTTCGACCGAACAAATACATATAAACGGAACACACAGATGAATGATTAAATATAAGAACTAGGAGAGAAAAGAACAAGTATGAAAAAGGCAGACAAAATCTGTGAAAACCAAACATTAAATGACTTTAAACTGCAACTCACCAAAGCATAATTAGGATTATCCTTATTCCTCCAGCTGAAACTGGGCATGGTAATTTCAATGCCATCGCCTACTGGAAGTCGCCTGGTACATCCATGATGCGTATGCCCCGATAAAGCCAGGCGGGGCTTGATCTGCAAAAAATCAACCACTTCACACTTTGATTCATTGCCTATTTTTCCAATTAGCACCTGCTTGAGAATTTGATCTGTCGCCTCCTTGCTAAGACATTCCCATTTTTCCCGGAAGCGCTCCTCCCGTTCCGGATAAGGAGCTGCATCGAAATCCGTGCAGTCTTTATCAGAACCGCGATACAGCGGGTAATGCTAAAAGGCGCTGAGTTACACGTTGCTTCTCATTTCGCGTTCTTTTGTGCCCACCTGCATTAAAATTGGCCTGCTGTAAGCGCTCAGAGTGGCTGGCAGACGGTCGCAGGCTTCGTTGGAGCTCTGAGAGCATTTTAACAGTTTGGCCACTTTGGCCAACTCTTTTTCAGCTGGCTCGCACAGAAAGCAACCATCGCCTTCCAAAGCCATGCTATTGACCAGGACAAAGTGATTCCCTCTGACACTGATCAGCTGCACTGCGAGTGCATTGAATCCTTCCTCGAACCTCTTCTGAGTATACGGGTGGATTCTACAAACCCCATCACTTGGTCTTCATCCAAACCACTCATATCACTCTCACCGATAATGGAACCCAATATCATGATTGCCTGCCACAACATACATGGTGGTTTCACCAGGCACTTGGAACAAGCTGAAAAACCTTTCTATGTAGTATCTGAACTCGCTGTCACTGCAAAAGGAGCCTTCATCCAAAAGGTCGCCCAAAACAAACACTAGCTCAGGCTGGTGCAAAGCTACAGCTGTTTGGAACGCCCTATACATTTGCCATTCGCGTCTCAGCTTGTCCAACCAGTGCCCTTTGAGAGAGCCCAGAAGATGAGTATCTGCGATTACCAAAATCCTCACTGGGTTCTCTTTTGAGGTGATGTTCTCTTGCTTAGTGGGGTCCAGAGTAGGCCAAGAGCACTACAAATGGAAATATAAGCGTGATTATATTGAGAGAGCGAGCGTGAGATTATAAGTATTGGGTGACCGAACGAAAAGCTTAATGTTGGGAAGATTTAAAAAAAAACGTTGATTTCTAAGGTTTCGGCAAAACAACTTCATTAGACTTCGACATATGTAACTCTGACATTGAAAATATTCTTATAAGCTAGATAAGCTTTATAGAGATTTGTTGCAAAAAATGCTTGTTTTCTAACAAATAAAAATGTCCTGTGCTATTCTGGCCGGTAGTGCAAGTTTTAGGCGAACCTTCCATCAAAAAGTTTATCATGATAGTGACAAAAATTACGATTTTGACAAAAAATGTTTGTTTTACCGTTTTGTGCTATTTTCCCGGCCCGTTGTGTGATTTTTAGGGCAAAAACGCGATCTCAACTTGAAATAAGTTGAGAACCGTCTATGGTTTGCTGTCCTATGAAAACGGAGTAGTTGAAATGGGCCTACTATAGTCACGAGTGTGGAAAAATGTTGACATTAAAAAGGTTTTTGTCCTAGCACGAGAACGTAAGAAACTCACAAGTCTCAAAATGGACTATTTGGACACAGAAATTCCCCAAACTCACTTCTCACTGTACAAAGCACGGTAATCTACGGCGATTCAACTCTGAAACGTGATACTTACATGCATTTGAACTAAGTAGAATATTAGGTATTCACAATAGAATACTAGAAGTAGAATACCAAACAGTGTTCGTAAAAAACTGCTAAATGAAACTTTCAGTTTCATTTTTGATTGGTACTCTTTAGAACCAGAGAGCCCTCACCTGGTTTCCATACGTAGTAGCATAGATAAAGACGAGTAGTAGTAGGTTTATCTGATTTAGAAGCATCTCTGTTGATGAACCAACCACAAAATATCTGCCCAAAAATAAAAAAGGGGGTATGTTCTGTGGAACCAACTCCTTGTTGTTTATTTACCTTTTTGATAACCGGAAATGGCCAGAAACAAAATAACCTGTCTTATACTAACCTAGCTTTCTGATTAGCTGCCAGTTAGATTTCTCTTTGAGTTTGATTGCATTATCCGTAGGTGTCGCTAGTGATATACAGCAGGCATGTAATCCAAAACATTTTTTGTTCCCAATCCAAAAATATTTAGCCGAAACACAAATTAAAAAAACGTTCCGCTTCAAACCAAAACAAGTCGAGAATTCCCTGTGGATCTAAAGATTAATTCTTCCGGAATCGACAAAAATTGGTTGCGGTTGGAATGGCAGTCCAGACTGGAAAGAGCTGTGACTATTATCTAAGCACGGTAATAAAACAGACATCTGGCAACTTTGGAATCAATCAAAACAAAACACAAATTTCGTCAGCCATTCATGCCGTATACCGCATGTTTGTCACTTTGTCATGCGCCCCTTGTATATTTACGAATTGCGCTAGTCGACGGTGTTGTGTAAGGGGTGTTGTGTGTTAACACTAAAATTCGTTTTATTCCACGGAAAATTGCCGGATTTTCGTATTTTTTTCGGCTTTAAAAGTGGCACAGAACTGTAATTTTACCCCGAAGTCTTGCGGATTTCGTGCCGTTTGTTTTAATGCAGTGCTGACCCAGATCTGGGGATATGATTTTCACTTTGAACCACTTCCAGTGATTGCTAGACCCTCTAGACAGTAATTTATTGTTTTTATTATATTTCAGAATTGCATGACAGACATGAAGTAATTGGTAAGTGAAAGTGCAGTTTTTTTGCTCTGATTAGCGTATTTTGCCCCCCTCCCCTTCATTGAGTAATCAGCACGTGAATCCCCACGATTTTACAGAGTTAAGGTCAAATATCGCGATATTTAGCAAACGCTGGATGAATAAGCCGAAATTGGACATTATTTAAAAAAATGTGTTTAATTTTGTGTTATTTTCCTCCAATTCAATGAATCCCAGCCGTTTGGAAACATTATTGTTGAATGAATGGCAAATCGAGTTCATGCCGTTTCGTAATTAGTGCATACTCGAAAACTCACAAAGCTACGTAGATGCGATTTCTAATATAAACGCCGTGAAATAATGGTGTTCGCTCGAACGATTTCAAGTAGGTACTTAGCAGTAGAGACTTCTCAATATTACATCCGCTTCGAAGGACCAAAAATGCCCGCTTATTCACTGTTAATTGTATGATTGGGTCCAACGTTTTAAAACTCACCATGCGTCTTTAAAGTTTGGGAAATTTCAATTTGCTACTTGCATTAGTTTGGAAGAAGAGCGTAGTTTGGCATGGGCATAAATATCAATTTTGAGACCGATATTCACTAAGCTGGTAAAAACCAGGATTCTGGTTGATTTTTATAAAACTTTCAGCATGTTTAGCGCCTACTGTTTCCCAAAGGTGCTGAAATTTTCAAATTTCTTCCTCCCCTAGTTTAGAAGATGCGAATTTTTAAAGAGAGGCGCGCAGTTGGGTACCGATTCATTTTGAGACCAGCGCTTACTTAGATGCAAAAATCAGAATTTCGGGCGATTTTTATGAAATTTTAGCATCTGTAGAGGCAAACGTCTTCAAAGGATGTTGAAAATTTCAAATGGCTACTTGCCTTATTTTGGAAGATTTTAAAGAGGAGCGTGCACAGTAAGCGCAGTTGGACATGAACGTCAATTTTGAGACCGATATTCACTAAGCTGGTAAAAATCAGGATTCGGGTTGATCTTTATAAAACTATCAGCGTGTTTAGCATCTACTGTTTTCCAAAGGTGCTGAAATTTTCAAATTTCTTCCTCCCTTAGTTTAGACGATGCGAATTTTTAAAGAGAGGCGCGCAGTTGGGGACCGATCTATTTTGAGACCAGCGCTTACTTAGATGCAAAAATCAGAATTTCGGGCGATTTTTATGAAATTTTAGCATCTGTAGAGGCAAACGTCTTCAAAGGATGTTGAAAATTTCAAATGGCTACTTGCCTTATTTTGGAAGATTTTAAAGAGGAGCGTAGACAGTAAGCTCAGTTGGACATGAACGTCAATTTTGAGACCGATGTTCACGAAGGTGGTAAAAATCAGGATTCTGGTTGATTTTTATAAAACTTTCAGCATGTTGAGCGTCTACTGTTTTCCAAAGGTGCTAAAATTTTCAAATTTCTTCCTCCCTTAGTTTAGACGATGCGAATTTTTAAAGAGAGGCGCGCAGTTGGGGACCGATTCATTTTGAGACCAGCGCTTACTTAGATGCAAAAATCAGAATTTCGGGCCATTTTTATGAAATTTTTGCATCTGTAGAGGCAAACGTCTTCAAAGGATGTTAAAAATTTCAAATGGCTATGCCTTATTTTGGAAGATTTTAAATAGGAGCGTACACAGTAAGCACAGTTGGACATGAACGTCAATTTTGAGACCGATATTCACTAAGCTGGTAAAAACCAGGATTCTGGTTGATTTTTATAAAACTTTCAGCATCTTTAGCGTCTACTGTTTTCCCAGCACCTTTGGAAAAGGTAAATTTTCAAATTTCTGCCTCCCTTAGTTTAGAAGATGCGAATTTTTAAAGAGAGGCGCGCAGTTGGGGACCGATCCATTTTGAAAATCAGGATTCCGGGCGATTTGCAAGAAACTTTCAGCACTTTTAGAGACGAGAAAAACTTGAAATTCCTGCCTCCTTCAGTTAAGAAGATGCGAATGTTTAAAGAGAAGCGCGCAGTTGAGGAGGAACATTCATTTGTGTGTGAGATCGATCCTTGTTAAGCTGGCAAAAATGGAAACTGGATTCTTCAGATTCAACTGTCTTCCAAAACTGGATAAAAATTCAAATTCATTCCTATCGCTGTGATTTCAGAAGATGCGAGCACGCAGTTGGGGATGACTTTCATTTTGTGAGATCAAGTATTTGTAATTAATTTTCTGTAGGAGAAAAATTTTTATAAACCTTCTGCTTAAGGAAAAGTGGATGTTCATGAGCAAAATTCTAAAGCAACATCACAGTCGTTCAAATTAGCACCAATTCGCAAATTGCGACGCTTGCAAGTGCAACAGACTCCTCCTACTTCAGTACGAAAGTCTTTCAGACTGCAGTGACTGCACTGTGAAGTCTGCATTTTCGATATAATTATACAGGCAAAAAAACCGACCTGAAAGAAGCTATTTCAGGTAAAAGAATAAGGCGAATCGGAAACGGTCCCGACGATTTGCCGAACATTTTTGTGCGCGAAATTCGCAAAAAAGCTTTATCTTGCCCGTTTGGTGATAATGCTGTGCGCCATTGCCGTGACGCATGAACCGAAAATTTTGTTATTGTAAAATGGTATTTGTTTTCGCCGTTCATGCTGTTAATAATTGCTGGCCGATATCAGCCCGAACGGGAAATTCTAAGACTTCCTTAGGACCTTGCCATCTTTTCAATGCCTGTAAACAAGTCGGGGGCCAAGTTAAGGCCTGAATTACGATCTATTAACCAATGGCTAATGATAGTCCATGGTGTAACAATCCGAAAATAGCTTAATTAAGACGGTACTTGAACAAGTAGTCTTAATTAAGTGTCGATTAGGAGTGATTTTCTTGTTTACAATAACAACTGTGTTCCCAGGAGAATAAAGCCTGATTACCGTCGCTGGGTCAAACAAAAAAACAGGCGGTTTTTATGAAATTGCCCCACTAACCAGCTAGTTTGAAACGTCAATACAAAGCCGCTTACTGGGAGTCTATAAATATTGCAAATTTGAATTTTATGTGGTTTATACTTTCAAATTTGATCATTTTATTGCAAAATTATTCGACGTTTTAATAACATCGGCATTCCGGGCGGCCGAAATGTTAATAGTGTGACGTTAGGTGGCCTTTGAGATTGCTAATTCGCAGATGTTTGCCATACGTACACTGCCAAAAATCCCACCGTAAACAGCGCATCTTTAGCGATTTTTTCCAGCAGTGTAGGACCAGTTCAATTTTCAATAATACCAACCCATTCGATTTCGGACTAAGCCTAATTTATGTTACTCATTAATCCTGATGGATGTTCTTTATGAATGGAGCTTTTCAAATGCAAATTTCCATCGGAACCCGGGTTTTTTCGACCTAGCCGAAACAGTTTCAAGTTGCCCCAGTCCACGACTAATTAGTGATTATAACAATTGATGGTAGTCTGGCCCAAGTTTTCTGGCAGTGACGCAATTATTGTCGTTCTTTTTCTATTACTGGTCCGGAAAGAGTGAAGAAGCGAACGGTTTTTTGCAATCTTTTGCGTGCGKTTTAAGGGGACACTCTTTCTCATCRTATTATGRCTAATTGGAGAAKTTCACAAATKCAAGAGCCACTAGTAGTAATTGTAAGCATTCTCATCATCAGMAGTCTTTCTATGCCATTCTTGTGTGCCAAACTGTGTTACATTTTTACAGTTTTTTTTTTGAAGCGAAAGCGATATCTGAAAATACTTACGAATTTCAAGTGAAGAACTGGACGAATCGAATCATCAGAATCTCCATACAAATTTGAGAAAAATTGGCCTCATTTCCACCTAAAACATTTAAATCGGTTAATTTGAATTTCACAGTTCTTATAAAATTTAGAACGTTCTTCAGTGATTAATGCGATTACGATCTCTTGCTTCACCGCAAAGTCGGTACATCCTCTCCGTATGCCGATAATGTAGAGCGAAACCTGATTTGGATATCATTATAAAGTATCATGCGAATTCAGGTACAGAAAATCCTTCAAATTACTAAATACTCGATCAATATCGCTTTTAAAATATGTGCCAACCTTGTGCCTGTTTTCATAAATAAGTCACCGATTTTCAATACATTTCTTCTCTGCTAAACCGTTAAACTTCATTGATTTTCGGCTTGTTAAGTGGTAGTCGATAGGAATTTGGTCGGTGTGTTCGTTTCGCGCAATGCGACTAATAAGGCGAAAAACATCAGGATTTTTACGAAAGTTGTTGATGCGATTCTGAATAAATAAAACTGAATTTCGCATTCTATAACGGGGCCTGTTGCGGTTWTCTCACTCCCACACAAYGGCGCTGTGAGRGATGCACGATAGCCTGTGCGTTGCTACGTTCCAACTTGACACCCTCACAACTGGAAATGTTGCAGTTTTGAGCGCGTTAGAATGGTCTAGCTTTACTACCAATAATTTTATTTTTATTATTTTTTTACATTTTCATAGCCTCTGCCGAAAGTCTTAAACCCCCAATCCGAGTATCCGTCTTTTATATTCCGTTTTTAGTCTTCATACCCTTAGGATTAACAGAACTTAGTTATAAACGCTATAAACCTTCAAAGTTACAACATAACTGTTCATTTTTACATTGGCTTTTACACATTCGTTGTCCATATTGCGTTGTATTAAAGCTCTTAATCCAGTTCAAGCTGTAGATAGTAGCTTTAATATAAATCTCGCCTTTTTGACTCTCCATGGATCCCATCGGGTTTTGTTGTTTGGTTTTGATTGTTCGTGCCGAATCGATTCTCGTTTAACCCAGTTTCAGGCCAAAAATGGGCCAGTTTAATCTATGATTTATGATGGTGCCAGCTTACGGTTCATCTGCTTCCAAACAACTTATTCCAAACTCGTGTGTTCGTGCCAAAAAAACAGTTTGTTTATTTCAATCTGTGTGCCACCGTTTAACTTGTTTTTCTCGTGTGTTGTTATCAAGTTACATCTTCTTCATTTAGGCCCTGTAGGGTCTGTTGAATCGGATTTTTGGGGGCGGCTGTTACCCCACAGGGGTCATGAAATGGGGCTCCGACCCCCATTTGAGGCAAACACGTGCTAACCGCCATGCTGTCTCGCACGTAAACCATTTCCTTTCTCTTCGAGTAATGCGATGGATTATTCCATGTAGGTAATGATGTTGTGGGGTGGCGAAATGTGATGGTTAATTAACAGCCCTTATTTTCATTTTGTTATTGTCCCCATTGTCTTCAATTGGAACGAAGAAGCATATGTGAAGGGGGAATTTTCTTCCGGAGCGCACAAAGAAGTTTTTGCCCCGTTGGCACCAGATGGCACATTTTTGGCCATATCTCAAGAACCATTTGAGCAAGAGAGCTTTTTTACGTCATCGGGTACAGAATGGAAATCACAATTTACGGTGTAATACAGCTCTTGGATGATGTTGCCATTTTTCCTCAAAAAACTAAAATTTTCAAGGCGTTTTTTAGAAAAGTGGACTCGAATCGAACATGTCGCCACATTTTTTGTAATGTAATAATAATAACAATTTTTAATAATAATAAACCACAATCGCAATCGCGATTTAATTAGGTGTAAAACCGCAAGCCTAATATCCTAATAGCATTTCCACTCGTACAGAATAGTAGATTTTTTGCAAACATACCAGCCAGTCCGACCCTGATATTAGGGCAATGCTCGGGGACCCGCGTCACACCTAGACGCGTGTCCACGTTGCCAGACTGATCTAAAAGTGCTTGAACCTACTAGCCCTTGAACCCTTTTCGTTAAGACTTCTCGGTTTCGATGTTTCGTCGCTCGATGGCTTCAGTAAAAGATGGATGCACTGATAAATGCCTTTTTGTTTCCGTTAGACGATGAATGGCCCTTTGGGTTCGAGAAGCAGGTAAAAAGTGTTCGAAATGACCCGCTTTTCGTCTGATCGCATCCTCTTGTAGAAGCTTCAAAGCCATTTCGCACGAATAAATCACCCTCTTTTGCATGTAACTATGCAACATACATCAAGCTGTTGGGGGGGGATGGTTTGGTTAAAATACCATATAAACCGCTCTTAGAGCGCAATGCAATCTGGGAACCCCCCAAAAAATTAGTTTGGCTCGATCAATTAATCATAGAAAGCTTTTTGGCTTTTCATCTACCCATGCAACACCTTGGTACGCATCCATTAATAACTATTCACTGCTTGTGTCTGGGGAGAGAAAAGCCACCCTCATAGCTGGAAAGCCAATAGGGGAAGAGAATGTGAGTACGGCTGGAAAATGGGTCGATGAACCAGCAGGGTTTGTGGAGAAACAATCTACATGATGGTGTCTTGACTGAAAAGAATGTGTTTCGTGTGCTAGACGTTTGCGATTTTATGGTTGTTAATGTTTTAAGGCCGAGACACTTAACAAAGCCCGTTTCGCGATTTATTGGCTTCCTGATTTACAGCTTTTTTGCTTTTACAGCCGCAATGGCTATTTGTTGCTTGTTCAACTGCTCACGTTTGGAAAGTCCATCAACAAAAATTAATGGGACCGTTCACTTACGTGCGCATTTTACATTTTGTTGCCAACCATTTGCCAGTTCTTTCAGTGTACACTGTTAGATCAGTACGTGCCATTTCCTAAAACATTTTCCCTGACCTTCCACGATACTTTTAATGTTGAAACCACTGCAGTTTATGTGGCATATTATTAAATAAACTGCCAATTGCATTTCCTTGTTCATGGTCATGATCATGGTCGTCGGTTATTTGAACTGAGTTGCACGCAAACTATAAAACTTTTATTTTTATTGTGGGTTATTTGATCGATTTTCAATTAAATATCGTTTTTTAATGAAAATTTGATTTTTCAATTATTTTCCTAGTGTACAGGAGCGTTGGTTGATGCTAGTTGCTAGGAAAAGGTCGACTACTTCACCCGGTATAATTTTCAAGCATTTTGTCCTAACTGTTCTCTATTTAATAGGCGTTAATTTCGACAAATAATTCAAAAACCAATGTTTGAAAAATTGTTTATTTACTGCTCATTACGTAACTACGAGTCTAGAGGACGAAGGCCTCAAATGGAAATTTCAACACATTTTTCTCTTTAAAATTACCTAACTTCTAAACCTGAGCACCTGGAAAAATGAAAGTTTCTCAGTGACTAGAAGACACTTGACCCTTAAAATGCTGAAATTTTCGTGAAAAGCGCCGTAAAGCCTAATTTTTACTAGTCTAGAGACCGAAGGCCTCAAATGGAAAATTCAACCCAGATCTCTCGCGGTTCTCTTTAAAATTACCTAACTTCTAATCCTGAGCAACTAGAAAAATGAAAGTTTCTCAGTGACTAGAAAACACTTGGCCCTGAAAATGCTGAAATTTTCATGAAAATCGCCGTAAAGCCTAATTTTTACGAGTCTAGAGAACGAAGGCCTCAAATGGAAAATTCAACCCAGATCTCTCGCGGTTTGCTTTAAAATTACCTAACTTCTAAACCTGAGCAACTAGAAAAATGAAACTTTCTCAGTGACTAGAAAACACTTGACCCTGAAAATGCTGAAATTTTCATGGAAATCGCCGTAAAGCCTAATTTTTACGAGTCTAGAGAACGAAGGCCTTAAATGGAAAATTCACCTCAGATCTCTCCCGGTTCTCTTTAAAATTACCTAACTTCTAAACCTCAGCAACTAGAAAAATTAAAGTTTTTCAGTGACTAGAAGACACTTGACCCTTAAAATACTGAAATTTTCATAAAAATTGTCGTAAAGCCTAACTTTTACGAGTATAGAGAACGAAGGCCTAAAATGTAAATGTCTACCCAGATCTCTCGAGGTTCGCTTTAAAATTTCCCAACTTCTAAACCTGAGCAACTAGAAAAATGCAAATTTCTCTGTGACTGGAAGGCACTTGACCCTGAAAATGCTGAATTTTTTATGGAAATCGCCGTAAAGCCTAATTTTTACGAGTCTAGAGAACGAATGCCTCAAATGGAAATTTCAACCCTGATCTCTAGCGGTTCTCTTTAAAATTACCTAACTTCTAAACCTGAGCAACTAGAAAAATGAAAGTTTCTCAGTGACTAGAAGACACTTGATCCTGAAAATGCTGAAATTTTCGTGAAAATTTCCGTAAAGCTTAATTTTTACGAGCCTAGAGAACGAAGGCCTTAAATGGAAAATTCACCTCAGATCTCTCCCGGTTCTCTTTAAAAGTACCTAACTTCTAAACCTGAGCAACTAGAAAAATGAAAGTCTCTCAGTGACTAGAAGACACTTGATCCTGAAAATGCTGAAATTTTCGCGAAAATCCCGGTAAAGCTTAATTTTTACGAGTCTAGAGAACGAAGGCCTTAAATGGAAAATTCACCTCAGATCTCTCCCGGTTCTCTTTAAAAGTACCTAACTTCTAAACCTGAGCAACTAAAAAAATGAAAGTTTCTCAGTGACTAGAAGACACTTGACCCTAAAAATGCTGAATTTTTTGTAAAAAGCGCCGTAAAGCCTAATTTTTACGAGTCTAGAGAACGAAGGCCTCAAATGGAAAATTTACCTCAGATCTCTCGCGGTTCTCTTTAAAATTACCTAACTTCTAAACCTGAGCAACTAGAAAAATAATAGTTTTTTTTTTCACTGACTAGAAGACACTTGACCCTAAAAATGCAGAATTTTTCGTAAAAAGCGCCGTAAAGCCTAATTTTTACTAGTCTAGAGGAGGAAGGCCTCAAATGAAAATTTCAACACATTTTTCTCTTTAAAATTACCTAACTTCTATTCCTGAGAAACTAGAAAAATGAAAGTTTCTCAGTGGCTAGAAAACACTTGGCCCTGAAAATGCTGATATTTTCATGAAAATCGCCGTAAAGCCTAATTTTTACGAGTCTAGAGAACGGAGGCCTCAAATGGAAAATTCAACCCAGATCTCTCGCGGTTCGCTTTAAAATTACCTAACTTCTAAACCTGAGCAACTGGAAAAATGAAAGTTTCTCAGTGACTAGAAGACACTTGACCCTAAACAAGCTGAAATTTTCATGGAAATCGCCGCAAAACCTGATTTTTGCGAGTCTAGAGAAACTTGATCTCAAAAGGGAAGTTTCAAATCGAATGCACTTCTTCCATTAAAATATCGTAACTTCCAAACCAGAGCAAGCAATAAATTTGAAACTTTCCTAGTAAAGAGAAGACACTTGATCCTGAAAATGCTGAAATTTTCATGGAAATCGCCGCCAAGCCTGATTTTTACGAGTCTAGAAAAACTTGATCTCAAAAGGGAAGTTTCAAAGCAAATGCACCCTTCCTTTAAAATGTCGCAGCTTCCAAACCAGAGCAAGTAGCACATTTTAAACTTTCGTAGTTCATAGAAGACACTTGACCCTAAAATTGGTGAAATTTTCATAAAAATCGCTGTAAAACCGAATTTTTCGCGAATCTAAAACGATGGTCTCAAAATGGAAGTTTCAACCCACATGTGCTCCTTTGGTTAAAATGTGCACTTCTATGCATAAAAGCTTATTGCTAAAGAGGAAATGTGAACTTTCGCAACAAGTAGTTACGTTCAACGTCCAAGCGCACCTTAATGTCTCAAAGGAAGCGTGGTTCGTAATTGAAACATGCCGTTTATTAATTTTAAGGTGGTTCACCCATGCAATTGTGTTGGTTCTCAATCGAAATGCCGGCCCCATTGTTCGAAATAGTAAATAAACAATAAACTGACGCAAGCCAACGAATTTTATGGCCGATTATCACCAACACACGTGTGGGAGAACGTTTTTAAACTTTACTGTACGAAGCGCTTTTCTTAAATTAAAGTTTTCGATTTAATGCATTTTTCCAACGCACGTGTAGCACAATTGCAATTCGCTTCAAATTGACCACTTTGTAGCAGTGGTGCAATAAATATTAAATTCGACAACGTTGTCGTTTTGGTACCTGAATGGAATCTCCAGCCGGCAAATTATCCATGTTGTTGGTTCACACCCCCAGCAATTTAGGCATTGCCTAATTGGTTGGAGCTCATTTACCGTTCTTGCACATTTACAGTAATTAGAGGTTAATGAGTTCCAATCATAATTATTGCGAAACTGTGGGATTTCAGTTTATGATGCACCGATACCTGTTGGGAAAGGCTATGGACGGCAGAGTAATTAACAAACCTACTTGCCTAGAGGATATTTAAAGCCATATTTAGGGGCTTTGAGAGACAAATGTCTATTGAAAATCGTTGGCATTAATTCAAATCAAATCAAATAAATTAACATAAATAAAATAAACATTTCCGAAAAAAAGCCCCAACATTCAGTTACATTGTACAAACAGTTGAATTATGGCCGTTGTGGACAACGCAAAGACCAAAACAACATATGGGTTTTATGACTTGAAAGCTATTGGATGCGTTTAGTTGTTTTCGCAGAAAACTATTTTAAGACACTCGATGCTGTGTTAATGGGATTAAAGTCAACGGTGCATAAATGTAGGCAGTTTAGGCCCCCAAATGCACGTGGCAGTCATCCGAATAATAACACTTTAGTGTAAACAGGTGTAAATTGCTAGTAAGCAATTGACATTTTTTCAACTACATTGATAATACCAGGGGCGGATCCAGGGTTATGTGGTTAGGTTGCTTAGGTGCAAGATTATGCCAACATTTAATGTTTTCCGTCCCGTTTTTGCTCATTTCTCGGAGGCAAAATGAGCAAGAACGCCCATTTGTACATCATTCTAGACAGAAACAAAAGGCCTTTTTAGAAAGTGAACCATGGATGGGGAATTGTTGGCAGTTTTCTCAAAAAAATGCTTGAATGACCCCCCTGGATCCGCCCTTGGATAATACCTTCCTGGCATCCCATATTTTGGCCTGTGTTTTTAAGTCTACAACATAAAACAATACTTACACAGTTTTCAATATAGTTTTTATCTGTTTAAAGGCTTGCAAACGCTGACTGGAACAAAAACAATGACATCTAATCAAAATAAGTGTCAATAAGTCTCATGTATGCTAGTGACATGCGAATTGAAACGTCACACTGACACTTTTCATTACGTTTTCCTAGCGACGTTGTCGTGTTTAATCCCACCCCTCAGTATAAAGAATTGCTGTTTTTATTGCTTATTCACGAGCGCATAATTAAATTACAATGCTATAAAAATAATTGCTTTTTCCCACCCATCCATCTTTCTCCGGTTGAAATACCGGCCGCTAGAATGGGGTAGAAGGGTAGACGTCAAGGCCTGACCGGTTTCTCGCTACATTATAATTATTGTTGTTGGATGCCAGAAAAATGGGCTTTATTTTGCGATTTCTGTTCGGATTTGATGGATTATCGAAGGAAAAAACTCACATTAATGGAACAGGACAGGGCAAGGAAGAAGGGCGCGCTAGAGGTTGATATGTATTTCGTTGAGAACATTTTTTTTTGTTTATTAAGAAAAAGTTGGATCAACTTGGAACCTTCAAAATCAATTCGTTCGACATCAAAACCCCACAGAAAATGTTAGCCCATGGTGAACAACCGCGATCTCTCCTTTCAAAATTCTACTTTAACTAAAATAAAAATTGAACCCTCAAATCGATCAAAAACCCGTATAATTACGACTTTAGTGCCAAAAAAAGCAGAGACTGTATGATTTGAGGAAAAAAACAGCCAGCACAAGCTGTAAAGCCAAAAAATAGATTTGTGAAACTTTCAAACCCTCTATTTCTCTGAAAAGTCAAGGTTTTCTTCAGCGGAAATGCCTAATGTATATGTTATTTCTATGAATCTTAATTGAGAAGAAGAAACTGTAGGTAATTTTATGTCTTTTTTACGATGCTGGTACGTCATTAGGAACAGTAACCCTTTTTTGAATCAAGGACTCGCCGCAACAAATGCGACATTTCTTTAAGGAAACGACGCATAAAAGAGATTGCAGTCTGGGAATTCGCATAAAAGCTTCCAATGGCTTTGAGAGTATGAATTGTATAAAATTCCTGCATTCTCGCAATAAACACAGCAGCGTTTGAACTTTCTGTGTGAAGATGCGATCACCATACAATCAGTTTAAATGAGATTAGTGAAGACTACATTTTCCGTGGAATCCTCCCAAATTGAAGCTTCACATACACCACTTCCCCATCTTCTAATTAAAAATGGCTTTAGCTTGTCAGCAGATGCATTCTCCCGTACATCCTGCTTAAAAACGTTGACAATGTGTAATCTGTCCCAAGCTTTTTGGCAGTGACGCAATAATTTGTTCCTTTTTTAGGAGGAGGAATATTAAAGTTGGCAGGCATTAAGTGCTGGCAGTTTCTGTGAAATTTTTGTTCAAATTACCGAATACCGAAAGTGCCTAAGATGTTGGTGATTTTCGGACCGAAAATCGCACTCGAAGCAAGCAAGAAAGAACATTTAGTCTCGTTCAAAACTGAATAATTTTTAGCGGTAAAGGTATCAAGTTGGAACGTAGCAACGCACAGTCCATCGCGCATCTCTCTTCGACGGCTATTGGTGCAAGTGAGAATACCGATGCCAACTAAGTTCCAAAATGGAAAAGTTTGGTTGATTCGACTCATGAGCAGGGGCGGATCCAGTTTTAAAGTCAGGGGGGGG
>NW_026018508.1:15627024-15634333 GCF_020466585.1 Dendroctonus ponderosae
TAATGACGTCACTGCCAAATAGCTTGGAACACCCTATAGGTTCGATCAAATTAAAAGCATTTCCCGGGTGTTTTCTTCAACGTCTTGAAATAGAAAAATGATTGATTTGATGCGTGATTAAATGGACTTTTCCGGGAAAACATGTTATATTCATGCACGCCCACGACGCCGCAATCCCCTTTGAAAGCGAAAAAGCAATCTTCATGGGATTATCCATTATTATCGAAATTGCCACAAAATAGCAATTGCAATAACATGGCAACAGTGCGAAAGATATACGGACTTCTGCTACCAAAAGACGCACATTCATCCAGTAGCTGCCTGTCAAAGTGACAGGACATTGTATTCACACAGTTCTATGACTGGGGCTGTTGCCCTTACACCTAACGAAGGAAATCTTGAAAAGTTGGGGAAATGTGTATTCGAAACTTGGCAACGTTGCTTATTGTATGGAATGCGTAGTAATGCGTTCTCTATCGCGTAGACCCGAAGCATAGTTCCCTCTCAGTTGCTTTGGCGTACGTTTGTGTTAACGAGTTTCGATGTGCGTGCGAGTCGAGATGTTTACTTCGCAATCTTTTTAAAGTTTTCCTCAGTGATTTCGAGTCGTGATTGGGCTTGTTTGTACAAATTATCCCGGGAAAATGAAACCCCGCTTTGAGGCCACGCACATTTGCCCTTCTTCCCAACGACTTCCCAGTGTAGTGAGTTGAACATTTTGTAAAAACGACTGTTGTATTGAGTGTCTTATCAATTAATTGTGTGTTTTAATTGCGGATTTTTATCTGGTAAGTTGCGATTTTGCTCGAGTTCAACACTCTTCTATAACCTTGCGCATCTTGCCCGAGTTGATTATCCCAAACAAACAAGCGAGCTTCACGTGACAAATCAAAACAATCCCCTTAAAGCCGAAAAACGATCGTAATATTTAAATACAGTGATTGGTTGATTGTGCCTTCTATCTCGCTTTTGGAGAATTGGAAATAACGATGCAAAAGGAGCCAACAATTTTTGTTGGGGCTCGAATTTCCAACCCCCCGAAGTGTCAGGTGTACCTGCAAGCCACCCCGTCGATATCGACACTTTCAGTTGTTTCTTTACAGGGTTGCCGGTATCCCTGAATTAAAACACAAGGTCAGCGCACGAATCTCTCGCCAACCAGATATGCGTTTGTTGAGTCCAAACTTATTACCTTCAATGAGTTTTTGCTCCTTTTCATATTCTAATTATTTATTATCTTTATAGTGGATTTAAGGGTTTTCTAAGGACGGGGAACCTGTCAAGGAGCGTCTTGCCTGGTTAGGAAAATTTAAAAAAGGCAGTGCAGTTGAGGGAAACCTTTTGCGCCCAACATTCACTAAGTTAGTAAAAATCAGAACGTTTGAGGATTTTGATGAACTCTTCAGCATCTTTAGATTCAAGTGTTTTTCACCAACTGCAAAAAATTCAAATTGCTTCTTGCCCTGATTGGAGAGTTATGAATTTTTGAAAGGGAAAGTGCAGTTGGGTATAACTGTCCATTTTGAAGCCAACATTTGCGCAGTTAGTACAAATTAGGATATTGGAAGATTTTGATAAACATTTAAGTATCTTCTACGAGCTGCCAAAAAATCAAGTTGCTCCTTGCTCTGCTAAAAGCGTCCATATTGCGACCAATATTTAAAGTTAGTAAAAATCAGAAGATTTTGATTCAAATTGCGACATCGTTAGATTCAAGTGTCTTCCACAAACTGCAAAAAATTCAAGTTGCTACTTGCTGTGGTTGGGAAATTGGGATTTTTTAAAACAGGGCGCAGGTAGGTTGAACGGTCCGTTCTGAGACCGATCTTTACTAAGCTGGAAAAATCAGGATTTTGGGCTATTTGTATGAAAATTTCAGCGTTCTTAGAAGTAAGCGTCTTCTAGGAACAGTGAGAGGTTCAAGTTGATACGCGCTCTAGTCAATTAGAAAAATGATTGTCGTTTTGTGCATGGGTGGCGCAAGATTATTGCAAAATGCATGTTTCTCGGAAGCAAAATACATCATTCTAGAGATAAATAAATGGCCTTTTTAGAAAGTGAACCATGGATGGGGAAATGTTGGCAGTTTTCTCAAAAAAGGCTTGAATTCAAGAAGTTTTAGATTTGCGTGGTTTTTTTTGAGTTGCAAAAACCACTTGAACATGACGCTGCTTTTTTCGAAGTTTCTCAAGAACCATTCGAGCCGCAGAATTCGTTTTGGCATCGTTGGATAGAGAATTCGATCCGCCCTTGGCTCTAGTTTGGAACTCAGGTGTTTTTAAAGAAGAGTCCACAGAGATGTAAAAATATCTATTTCGAGACTCAATAAAACCGAAAACTAAATCCTGTTGTGCTTTAATTACGTCTTTTTCAAAACTCCTCCAATCAACCTGAGCAGTGTAACTGCAAATTTCGGTTTATGGTCGGATATCTCCTACAATGAATTACTTTTTCGTGCATAGACATGCATTGATATCTGGCCAAATATAGAACACAATTGACACAGTCGCGTAATAAATGCAGCTTTTATTTTTATCAATGGTTATCATTGATAATATTTATAGATGCAGATTTCAAGGTATTTACCGTACCCAAAGAGATTCGAATGGGAACAAACACGTCTGGAAACTGTATCAAATTAACCACTCTCCACTCTTCGTTAATCGGCAACATTCACTGATGGTCATCGGATTTAAATAGCATCAGTTCGTCTTGCGGTTTACTAATAATCAATGACCAACGCAAATATTTGCCACACACGTATTGTTAAAAATAGTTGGAGGAATTCACTGAAATGCAGCGAAAAAACAAACTTCCCAGCAATTAAACGTTGGACAAACAGTTTATAGCCCCAATATACCGTCTCTGCACGTCGCTAATTGCCTTTTTAATGCCTGTTGTTATCATTCCTGTGAAATGTTCAGCTGTTTTTTACCCGAACGATTTCATGTTTACTTGCCAAAGCTTCCGGCTTTGGATTTTTCCGTTTACTCATAATATACGGGGAAATACCCAATAAAACGGTGAAAGTACAATGGTTGTCATTCTTTGCTTGATCAAGATTGGATCCTGGAAACTTGTGGAATTTTCGGTTAAATTTTTCGATGCCAATATACAGGGTGACAATTTTAAGGGCGAAGAACCAAAATAACCGTCTGAACTGCCCATTTAATAAGGCTCAAGTACAGGGTGTCCCAACGATAGAGTACAGTAATAGTACAGTCATATTCTAGAAGTACTAAACGCACATATTTAAACAGTATTCGCAATTATACAGGGGCGCCTGAAAAGAAACCAAGTTTTCTCTAATGGGTCACCCTATATTTTATTTTATTTTCGCATTCATATCTAAGTTTCAATTACTTTCTGTTATTTAGGACATGAACAAAAACTGGACAGTTTTCCAGTTATTCGGCTTTAACGTTGTTCGGAAAAACCGAATCAGTTTTGTATCAGTATGTTTAACCTCAATTCTGCCGTTCAACCCGGTTAAACATATATTAACTCTAATGAATTTTAAGTGCGAACCATAGCAAATCATTCTATGTAAATGGAGCCCAAGGCAGAACCCAACACATGTAAACAGATCAAACGACCTAGTTAACGATTCTGCAAACAGTAGGTACTTATGCACGTTGTTTAACCGATAAAACGGGAATTTTTCCATTTTTTGGATGGAAATTTTTCGTGTATTATCGAAAACTGTGCCCCATTTGGAAAGGCTTATTATGTTTCGCAGATTGCGGGTTACGATTATCTGAAGTGCTTTCGCCACTCAGTAGCTGATAGTTGGCGAAATTTGCATAAGACCTAATTTGCTTTGTCAATCACTCCCCACATGCTTGCACTTAATCATCGATGAAAAACCGTAAATTTTCGCCCCTAATCGATTGCTGTCACTTCACATTTAAAATATAAGTAACGTCCCAATTAAATCGTTATTTTCAGTGCAGTAAATTACACGTGTCGTATGCGACCTTGCTGACACAATAAAAATAACACTTTTTTATAAATGGTACAAAAAAACGTGCCGATATGCAATTTGGTATGTTTGCAAATGCCATCCTCGTGCTTCACCTTAGGGTTCGGATTGCATTCATACCCAGAATTTGATGATTTCATTTTCATTCAATGATTTGGGGGACAAATTTAAATAAATAAAAAAATGTTCTATGCACATTCAGATGAGCGCAAATTCACGTGGATTTAACATAGAAACTTAAGTGGAATTCGAGCCGTTTTATAATTTTTGAAAATTTCGACCTCATGAAATTTTCGGTCAAAAATCAACATTTCACATGCGTGTTTTCTGCTCTCACTCGATTGCTTTCGTCGTAAGAAACGCCCCAATATACAGATATCAAGTGTTTTAGTCAATAATAAGGAAACTATTGTCGGTTACTTTGTAAACGCCCAAAAACCGCTTAAAAACACCAAAAATTTCGATTTTTTGCGACAATGATTTCTCGCTTCTTTGAGATGAAAATGGTGTAGAATTTGAAGAGGTTTGAAAAAATTTGTATAAACAAAACAAAAATTTCACATGCGTATTTTTTGCGCCCAATCGTATGCTTTCGACATAAGAAACTACCCAAAATAATAAGTGTTTTAGGGTATAATTAGGGAAATATCTTTGAATGAATGAAATGATGTAGAGAAAATTGATATTTTTTCACGAAATCGAAATCGGCCCTCAAGACATTTTCCGATCAAAAATTCACATGCGTATTTTTTGCGCTCAATCGATTGCTTTCGACCTAAGACACTCGCCAATATGCATATGTAGAGTGTTTGAGTCCATAATAAGAAAAACATCGTCCATTAAAGAAGTGAATGCTCAAAAACCGCCGAAAATGAGTTGAAAATTTCGATTTTTTCGTAGTTGGAGCCTCTAGTGTGTTTTGCAATCAGTTCGTTGCATTTCCAGCTTCCTTGAGATGAAAGTCATATGGAATTCGAAGCATTTAGTGATTTTTTTTCTTCAAAAAATCGACCGATCGTTTCAGATGCGCTCAGTGGATTATTTGCGCCCTCAGAAGGTCCCCAAGGGTGATTCTACATGCTAAAATAATGGTAGTAAGTGATGTAACAAAAATTCGAAATCTGAATATATTGGTTAAAGCTTTTAAGTAAGTTAAGTGGAGAAACAATTTTTTATCAGAAAGTTATAGATCCCTAAGCTGAGAGTTTGTACCGATTTTCAATTTGATCCGCGAAGAAATATGCAGAATAGGTAAAAAAACAAAAAAAGAAGTTTGATGAGCTGTAACTCGGGAAATATTGAGATTTCGCATTTTTGCTACACTTACATGCATGACTTACTACCATTATTTTAGCATGTAGAATCACCCTTAACAATTTTCTACCGCATTACTCGAACACCCTGTATAAATAACGTGAATGATCAAAAACCGCTTAAATTGAGTGAAAAATATCGATTATTGGGAACAGAAAGTTTCTGGCGTGTTTTTCGATAAGTTAGTGTCGAAAAGTGTCAGAACATAATTGTAAACTTCTTCAAAAAAATATGAAAAACTAAATTGTTGAACAATTGAAAAATGTTCCAACGTCACTAGGACGGACGAATTTGCCCCTTAAGGACAAATCTAAAGGAGCTCGTTATAAATTCGCAATAAAACCTCCAAATCCTTAAAAACTCATTTAAAATACGATTTTAAGCGTCGTCTTTTAGAGTGATCGTGTTTTATCGGAAGGCGTTTTTCAGATCACCATGCACAAAACTTTTTTTTTGGTGTCAAGGAAAACGGAAAACTGTCTGACTCATCAAATGTATTGGCTGTTCCAGAGGAATGTTGTTTTTCCTAAACATATGGAATTTGCCTGAGGTTAGTCACCCTTGTTGGTTTTTTCGCTTAGGCTCGTAGAAACCACCTCAGATCTGAATAACACACACAATATATCTAATATTATTCACTGCAATTAATCAACTAGATTGTATGTTACTGAAATAGCTGCGAACACTGTAAACAAATTACATAAGACTTGAGCCAGATGAATTTACCTTTATGTCTTATTTGCTTGACTAAGGAGTATAATTACACTTTTTTTATTGTTTTGTTGCTTGTACCTGGCTGGTAATTTTTTGAATAAACCGACATGGGAGTGATATAATGGTTCATGCATGTAGAAAGCAATGTCCCTGAATAAAATTTCGTTTTCATAGAATAGAGGCGAAACACGTTGAATAATCGGGTAATTGTTCTGAGATGAAAATATGCAGGAAACAACAATGTTTATTCATGGGTGCAATTGTGCAAAACGTGAAGTGACAAAATTGCAATAATCCCCTTAATTAAGCCATCAAACACAGGCCAGACCCAAGAGCACTTTAATCGTTCCGCGTAATATCTTCTTCTATTTTTATTTCGAGTTTGTTTGCATTTTGTATATCGGGGTCAGGTCATCCAAGTTTTAAATTATTGCGTACTGTTGGTCGTATTTTAAAACAAGGATCTCTTATCTTCGCAACTTTTCCAATTGTAAAATTCCACTTTAATTTATTTTTTGCTAGTCAACTCATTCGTGAATATCTGGTCTTTTCCTTCGGTTCATCAACATACGCCCCGTGTACCATGTGGTTGAATTGAGAAACACGTTAGTTAATATGGACCAAAATATAATTTAATATTAAAGTGCGTCATATGTGTACAGTTCACGAATAGACTTGTGCCACTTTATAATTAGCCTAGCTGTCTACAATTTGTTTCCGCTGAGAACCCAGACATGTCATATTAATTATTAACGACGTGTATTTATGGATTTTCCGAAGCGATATTGAGAGCGAAAGTGCACATGAACTGTATTTACATTGTTTCAAGCAAAAATTCGGCGACGTCAATTCAAAACTTTCGCTTCTTGCTAGGTAAACGAGCGCTGTAAACTAGAGATGAACCATGAAACGAGAATCTGGTCTTTTTGGGCTTTTACGCCGTCGTGGAAAGGAGTTTCTTCCTCCCAGCACGAGTGGCTAAATCTGAAGAATATGAGATGCGTGCTGGTGAAACGTCAGGGCCAAGTTCAGATCAAATGACGGACTATCATCCAAATTTTTCGGCGGTTTTGTACAAATGCACGCTCTTATTTAAAATGCTCTCACTCCTAAACGAGAGTAAGGAACAACTTGAGATTTTCACAGACTGTTGAAGGCATTTGAGTCTACAGCTTCTGCGAGTTTCATTCAGATCGCACTGAATCCTAATTTTATCGGACTTCATAAATAAATGTTGGCCAAAAAATGAACATTTCCGCACAACCGCACGCTCTCATTTAAAATGCTCTCACTTCTAAC
>NW_026018508.1:15635157-15648280 GCF_020466585.1 Dendroctonus ponderosae
TAGAAAACATTTGGGTCTACAGCGTCTGCGAATTTCATTAAGGTCGCACTGGATCCTGATTTTATCGGACTTCATAAATGTTGTACTAACAATGCACATTTCCGCACACTTGCACGCTCTCATCTAAAATGCTCTCACTTCTAACCTACAGTAAGGCGCAACTTGACATTTTGACAGGCTGTAGAATACATTGGGTCTGTAGGTTCGGCGAGTTTCATTCAGATCGCAGTGGATCCTAATTTTATCGGACTTCATAAATGTTGGGGTAAAAATGAACATTTTCGCACAACTGCACGCTCTCATTTAAAATGCTCTCACTTCTAACCTAGAGTAAGGCGCAACTTGACATTTTTACAGACGGTAGAAGACATTTGGGTATGCAGCTTCTGCGAGTACAAAACACCCCTGAGGATACAAGCCGCTTGTGCTTGTGAAACGTCCGAAAGAAATTGAATCCACGACGACCAAAACGGCCCAAAAACTCACCAATTTAATGATTCCATTTCAGTTCTTCCGGACGTTTCGCAAGCACACGTGGCTGGCATCCTCACAACGAATATACAATGTTTGGTGTGCTCATTCTCTTTTAACGTTGCTGTTCTTAATGAAAGCCACCGATTTGCTCTGTTTCCCGCAAAAGTAAAAATAAACCAACCAGGCACTCCCACAATAATGTTCTTTGTTGTTTGTCTATGCTAATGCCGCTCAACTTCTAAGCAAATATGACTAATTACATGTGCTGATACTAGATTAAGTGCTCCCGTGCATATTTATAGGGCGATTTTTCCGGATTTTTCGCATTTTCTATTTTAACTTGCCTGTTCTGATGCAGTGTGAGAATAGTAGAGCTTATTACAAATCCTTTGTTTATCTGGCCAGTCGGCAATTAAAACAATCGCATATCAAAAAGCAAACATATCTGACCTTTATCGTTATTTTTTCTGCACTTAAGTACGCGCAATGGAGAATCATCGAACATTTCGAACAAAACAGCCATAAAGTAGTCGGTTTATTAGCAAACCAGTCTAAGCAATTGCCGCATCTAATCATGCACAATATTATGCCACTCACGTGAAGCTGTCAGATGGGTTTTTGATCGGTCCTGGTAATTTGTGTCAAAAATTGCACGGTTAATTGGTGCGAAAAGTTTTTAAGCAGACGATGTCAATTAGTGCGTGGGATTACTGCAAACAGCGACACTTGCCTTTAGCGCAAGGTCGTTACATGCGGAAGATTATAGACAAGATTATCATAATCGGAGATAACGAGAAATAGGAAAACGTAAACAACTTTTCGGAGCATCATTTTTAGATTCTGACGCACCGTCTGCTACTCAGTTCAATTTCGTTCGTCATTCCCTTTCGCTCTCCATCGTCTCATACAGTGGAGCTTAACAGTTGCTTCTTCTAGTTGCCATCAATGCACTGTCATCTGCATATGCGAGGTTGTTCAATGCAATCGCTCACTGGTAACTGCAAGTGACACGTTGATCGTGCAAAATCAGAATGATGAGAGACCTGAATGAACTTTTCAGAATCTGAATATTCATCATTCGTCTATGCACTGTAAAAATGTCAAGTCGGTAGTCGTTTTATTTGGAAAGTTACGAATTTTCTAAACAGACCTTGTATGTCCGTAGGCAACGTTAATTTTTACTTCAATATTGAAAATGTGTGCAAAATCAGAATGACGAGGGATCTGAATGAACTTTTCAGAAAATTAACATTCATTCTTGGTCTATGCACTGTCAAAATTTCAAGTCGGTAGTCGTTTTATTTGGAAAGTTACGAATTTTCTAAACAGACGTTGTATGTGCGGAGCAACGTTTATGTTTACTTCAATATTGAAAATGTGTGCAAAATCAAAATGACGAGGGATCTAAATGAACTTTTCCGAATCTGAACATTCATCCTTCGTCTATGTGCTGTGACAATTTCAAGCTGGTAGTCGTTTTATTTGGAAAGTTACGAATTTTCTAAACAGACCCTGTATGTGCGTAGGCAACGTTCATTTTAACTTCAATATTGAACATGTGTGCAAAATCAGAATGATGCGGGATCTGAATGAACTTTTCAGAAAATTGACATTCATGCTTTTTAGTAGGAAAAAATATGTTCACTTTTTCCTACTTTTTACACCTAATTCCTATAAAGTGAGTCCGCTGTGAAATCGACTTAACAACCGAAATTACCGTCCGAGACGGTTTTTATTGTAACGAATCGAATTAATAAAGAAATAATTGACGAAATTTGGCCTGTTACTCCCTGTGCCACGCTCCCATCGTCCTCACAGCAAAACCTTTTCCTATCACCGACTTAATAAACTTTAATAAGTCTCATTTGAATTATTTGTTGTTGTGGACTTGTTTGTCTATTATAATGTTTCATTGATTATTTTCATTGTACTTGATTGTTGTTCATTATCACTTTTCAGCCAAGGTGCTGACCTATACAGAGTGTTCACTGTTTTTGATGCAGCTGAATTCCATTTGGGGAACCAAACTAAATCAATTGCATCAACCAACTTCGGTATGTCGTAAGCTAATCGTCGACGTTACGGTAAATACCGTGCAAATTGCGGTGTTTATGTAGAATGGCGCACTATTGGGCACCGGGCCAAGGATTCTAAATAATAAACTATGCGGATTATCTGACGTGATTTCCACATGTTTGCAGGGAATTTCGCCGTTTTTTTTTCTCGAAAAACCGGACAATTGACTGCTGTCGATTACCGTTTTCCTAGTTCATTAGCGAAGAGTCACAGCCAGCTACTGTTGTGTGGCGATTCTCGGAAATTATTAGAATAATGTTATTGGATAATTTTTTTATTATTGCCACGGGTTTTGTTGTCGGCGTGTAACTAAAACACACGTGGATAACATTAACAAACCTCCAATAACCCATCAGACGGCGTCAGGAACCCGCTCACTAAACGCACTGTCATGAACTAAATGCTACTCTATAACTACTCTCTAAACGAGGCAAAAACATCTAGATTCAAATGAGATTTATAAATATTTAAATCCGAAATCTTCACTGGGGGGTTTCACTGCATGTATATTGGGTATTTTCCCATTTCCTTTTGTACTAAAAATGTACTGTTTTGCTTGCAGAAAGAATATTTCCCGTCATGAATAGGCTGTGGTTGCTCTTGATGAGCTTGGTGTTTATCGCAGCGGCCAGCAGCAATACTGACCGATGTCTAACAGATTATCCAGGTGAGATAACTTTAACTATTCCAGACGCTTCTGGCTTCTCAATGTGGATTTTCCTTCCAGAGGTGAACCCGAAAAAGTACTTCGACTACAATGGCACGTCGCTGGAGATCAAGATCGAAACGTCTGATCGCATGACCCACCAATTGAGCACGTGGGTTTTCTACTATTTTATCAAGGAAGTCGTTGGTTACGCGAAGATTAAAGTGGTTCATGAACGGGACGACTTCCAAACCATGGACGTTTTACGTCGGATGACCGACACATATGTTCTGTAAGTGGAGGAATAGACGATACCAAAATGCGTGTCCAGACCCCTTAATTCCCATAGCAAAACTCGCCCTTCTTTTTCCTTTTATATAATAATTTCTCGAAATAAATATTTGATTGGTGGTTCACTCGATCATTTGCCTGTTGGCGTTTCGCATCTAAAGTAACCTGGCAGTACATTGCGACGCAATTTTTATTTTTCCACCCGCCTTACGACGCAGATTTTTTCTGTTGGTTTCTTGAAATTGTTGTTAGTTATGCTTTAATCGCGTGTTCACCTGTTCAGCTTGCAACATGCTGCCTGCTAGACTGTGATGACGTCTTTAATTGAACTGATAACAAATTCTTCCAGCCACTTAAAGATTGTTGTCTGAATATTTCATTGGAACTGCTTAAATTGCCCGCCAACTCACTTCAAGGGGACACAATTGAAATTTTCTTAGCTTACGATTCACTTTCTCAAAGAATAATCTTTGTTGCTGTTCATATTTGTGCAACTTTTCCCGCATTTGCTGTTTTCACTTCCAATTCAATTGCTTGTATAAATTTCGACAGTTTTTTAGGAAGTTTGTGGATAATGAAAAAACAATATGGTGCCAGTGGGCAAACACGTTTGTTGGTGATGGAAAGTTACATTACGCGTTTCGAGATTATCGAGATTGTTTTTCACATCATTTAATATCTGATAATAATGCAATCAAAGGTCGACTAGGCGATTTTTCGCATCGCTTTCATGCAACGCAATCATATTGGCAGACTAAATTTATCTCACTTAATCTCAAATAGGACAGTCACTAACTCAACAATGCCATAGAAAGGAAAATTAAATACATTTTCAGTCATTTTATACGCCGAAAATAATAACAACTTGTGGCGCAACTATTGGGTCAAATGGATGTGAAATAAGAAAAAAATGCCAGAAAACCTTTTTCGATGTAGTGATGATCTTGCATGCTCTTACAGGAACCCCAAATAGTTGTTTTCTCATTTTTAGTGCTCGTTTGTATGACGGGATTTGGATTGGTGTAAAACAAAAGCCTGTTTTTTAAAACTGCCGACGTTTCGCCATTTATTTAGGCCGGCGGAGGCCTAAATAAATCAGGCGAAACGTCGGCAGTTTTAAAAAACAGGCTTTTGTTTTACACCAATCCAAATCCCGTCATATAAACAGACATTTTTGCCCTCTCCAGAAGAATTTCTCCAGAAAAGAAACTGCTACTAATAAATATGGCGCTTCTAAACTTCTTCGTCTAGCGAATTATTTGATGTAGGTACAGAACAAGCGAATACTTTTCGACAAACTCTTCGTGAGATAACCGAATCAAAGTCGACTTTTCCAAAGGCATTTTTTTATTTTGTAAACGTCCCTGATTAAAGTTTTGCGCTAACAACAATGTAAAGGTCAATGTCATTACAATAATTAAAGCAAGTTTATTCATCGAACCGTATGGAACATAAAAATAACAGCTGCATTGATTGTTGTCGTTCCATTGAAAAACTCGATCAATGTTTTTTATCTATTTGGATTGCTACGATATGTTCGGATTTGTTTTCGCCAACCAAGTAGATTGTGCGCTGTTTTTGATGCCAGGCATCAACATCATGATCTTATCTGGCGACCGTAATTCAATTAAATTAAACAGAAATCTACGAAACAGACAATCGGTGGAGGATTGGCGCCATTTATACATATATAAAGGTTATTAAAGGGTCTTATCGTAGCTTTTGCAATTTGATAAATTGCGTTATGTATACATACGTACAGGATGGTTTCTTTCGAAATATATTTTTATTTGCTTTTATATTTCTAAATTGCTAAACGCGATTAACTGCTGATACGATCTCTAACTCTAAACGCTTTTTTCTGCATTAGATTTCCAGAACTTTTTGCTTCTTAAGCGGCGTTAAATGCGTGACTTGAACAAAACTGAAAATAATGCGGCAATTGCGCCATGCATGCACACGAAAAACTGGAAAGAAAACTGGGTGTTGGGAACAATTGGTCTTGGGCGTGCCGCACTGTGGTCATAACGCAGAAATCGATTTGTGTAGCCGATTTTTAATTAGATTAAAAGTTCGCAGTCTGATAATTGTAATTTAATTATTAAACAACCACAATAGTCAAGCGCGAGTGGAATTCGCGCTCTTTAAAATCACCGTCCAACAGAAGACACAAATATTCTCTTCCTACTTATTTATTATCGAAAGAGTCAACCAGTCAAACTGGTGAATTTTTCTCGCGCCGTGAAAATTGATTTCTTCCTGACGTTTCGCAAGCACGGGCCACGTGCATCCTCATATGTGTTTGGTATTCGCAGAAGTTGTAGTTTCAAGTGTCTTCTACAGTCTGTGAAATTTGCAAGTTGATCTTTGCGCTGGGTGAGAAGTGAGCGCATTTTGAAGGAGAGTATGCACTTGTGCGGAAACGTCCATTGTAAGTCCCGATTCTTCAGGTCAGGTGATCGAGGTGGTCTAGCCATTGCTCCACCTCCTCCAATTGATCCATTTGATGTAATATTGGAAAGAAATGAGGCGGAGCCCTTTCATGGGCATAAATCGCGTGTTTGCGAGGAATTCTATACGCACTTCAGCTTTTAGACGTCGTGGCAGCACAAATCGGAACTGGCAAAAATTTGCGCAGGCATTTTGTTGACTCAAAAGGAACTTTTCCCTTTTTTCCACCCACGAGTTAAAATCATCCGGAGGCTTCAGGTCAGGTGGTCGAGGTGGCCTAACCATTGCTCCACCTCCTCCAATTGATCCATTTGATGTAATATTGGAAAGAAATGAGGCGGAGCCCTTTCATGGGCATAAATCACGTGTTTACGAGGAATTCTAAACACACTTCAGCTTTTAGCCGTCGTTGCAGGACAAATCGGAACTGGCAAAAAATTGCGCAAGCATTTTGTTGACTCAAAAGGAACTTTTCCCTTTTTTCCGCCCACAAGTTAAAATCATCCGGAGGCTTCAGGTCAGGTGGTCGAGGTGGCCTAACCATTGCTCCACCTCCTCCAATTGATCCATTTGATGTAATATTGGAAATAAATGAGGCGGAGCCCTTTCATGGGCATAAATCACGTTTTTACGAGGAATTCTAAACACTTCAGCTTTTAGGCGTCGTGGCAGCACAAATCGGAACTGGCAAATATTTGCGCAGGCATTTTGTTGACTCAAAAGGAACTTTTCCCTTTTTTCCGCCCACTAGTTAAAACCATCCGGAGGCTTCAGGTCAGGTGGTCGAGGTGGCCTAGCCATTACTCCACCTCCTCCAATTGATCCATTTGATGTAATATTGGAAAGAAATGAGGCGGAGCCCTTTCATGGGCATAAATCACGTGTTTACGAGGAGTTCTAAACACACTTCAGCTTTTAGACGTCGTGGCAGCACAAATCGGAACTGGCAAAAATTTGCGCAGGCATTTTGTTGACTCAAAAGGAACTTTTCCCTTTTTTCCGCCCACAAGTTAAAATCATCCAGAGGCTTCAGGTCAGGTAGTCGAGGTGGCCTAACCATTGCTCCACCTCCTCCAATTGATCCATTTGATGTAATATTGGAAATAAATGAGGTGGAGCCCTTTCATGGGCATAAATCGCGTGTTTGCGAGGAATTCTAAACACACTTCAGCTTTTAGGCGTCGTGGCAGCACAAATCGGAACTGGCAAAAATTTGCGCAAGCATTTTGTTGACTCAAAAGGAACTTTTCCCTTTTTTCCGCCCACAAGTTAAAATCATCCGGAGGCTTCAGGTCAGGTGGTCGAGGTGGCCTAGCCATTGCTCCACCTCCTCCAATTGATCGATTTTTTGACCGAATCAATAATCAACTATTTGAAATTGCAAGCCAAAAAAGAACTTTCTTTCACTGGCGTGCTATTTGGCCAATAATTTTGTATTTTTTTATATTTAGATTGTTTTTTGATGTTGAAAACTTCCATGTTTAATCTTTTCAGGGTAGCCAACACGACCATCAACTTGGAAGTTTGGATATCACCAGACTATGATACTTATGTGACGGACTTGGTGAAGGAATGCGGTAGCGTGTCGCCGCCTGGACGATTTGGATGGTTTATCCCAATCAGCATGACCAAACCGATCCAGAACTACTTTAATCCGGACAATATGTCCGATATCAAGTCGATTCATTGGCGGCACTTTCGCGATCGAAAGTTTGTCGACAATTTCCACATTGCCGACAGTCTTTTGGAAATTCTGCACACTAAAGGCTATACAAAGCAACGGGACAACCAAGAGTGAGTAGTCAATTTTTCGGAGTGGGTGGGATTTGGTTTCGAAATGTGTGAACCCAGACGCATTAATCACTTGGTGTTGTTTGAATCTTCGCGACAATAAAACGAACCTTTGCCAGGATTGTCTTCGGCTTGGCAGATACCGGCAGCGATCAATTTATAAATATTTATAATTTCCGTTTAGCATTCCGCGTAATAAAACAACACAAGGTTGGGTTGGATGGTTAGTCATTGAACGGGCGAAATTTGCGAGTAAACAACTACCGTCAAAAACAAGGCACCGAATTGGTCGTTGATCCTTGATTGGAGGACATTATTTAGCCGTTTGGGTTATTCCCGGGTTCTCATTTCGGCGCTTGATCAGTCCATTCACGCCCTTGTGCTGTTGAATGGGAAATTTAATTACTGTTCGGGCCAAGAAAAAACGCGCACATTCATTACATAATGAACGCATCAGCCAAGTATGTTTGCTGAAACAAATATGGAAAGGGGGTCTTGTGACACCTCAAATGAGAGGAATTTTCAGCCTCTATTCAGTGCCGCTTTGTATTTCGAAATGACGCAAACCAATATGCTTTTTGAAAAACTCCACTTTAAGCAATTTTCATCTCCCAGTAGCTATTAGGAAAAGTTTTATAATGAAATGAATATGCAACAGCACCGGACCCTTAATTGCACTTCTTAGTTACACTGTTGGGTTTTAAGCAACGAATTTATTATCATTCTAATGCAGGCGACATGCTATTTTCACGATCCAATTTCGCAAATTTTAATTAGCGGCCACCGTGATTACTTATTTTGCATCCTGAATATAAACAGTGTGTTATTTGTTTGGATCTTAGCAGTATATTCGGGGCCGCGTCCATTCCGGCCCCACATGCAACCATGCACTGTCATAATAGTTTAAGTTGTTTATCGCATTCGCGAAAATAAACCCAACTTGTTTTAATGCAGGCCGACGGGGATTATGCTTGCGCAATTGGGGCCGTTTGGCTAAATAGTTGCACGCAATCACTGTGACTCACTGGGAAAACGTTTTTGAAAGATTGGGGGTTTTTTCTTGCAGATACGTGTGCCCTGCAGCCAATTGCACGAGGAGTTTATATGTGCCCAAACAGTGCGAATATGAAATTTGTGCAGTTTTGCTCACTTCGGAATGGAGTGCTATGCAATTCGTGCTGTTGCACATTCGGGAAAATAATTTATATGTGAAGGTTTTATTTCTGGGGCCGAATCTGTTGAATGCGGTCAACTATCTCAAGGGGACCTCGAAATTATTTGCCCCCAAAAGTTTGGTAAGTTTATTGATTTTCAATTGAACTGAATCCCTATAATGGAAATCGCGTCAATTCTAGGTGATTTTAAGTTGGACGCCCAGCGATGTGATCTTATACGACAGCCAGTTTGTGACTGTTTCCTTTGAAAGTGGCGAGCGAATGAAGTTCACACAATTGGACGCTGTGGGGTACAAGTACGAGATGCATCGATTAGTCAAAGTGGCCTGGAACAAAATGGAAACCTCGGCCAAGCCACTCTATGAGACGTTGAGAAGTTTCAAGTTCGAGGTTCCTCAGTATAAAACATTGATGGATATGTACGATAAAAACCGCAATCTCTCCTACAAGAAAATCGCCTGCATGTGGATGAAGCAGTACAATCACACCTGGCTGGGCTGGCAAACCAGCAAGGAGAATATTATTTATATCGGTAAGCAGCCAGTCAATGGCAAAACCGCCAGAACCGACTGTTTTCTGCTATCCAGGTGGTATTTTTCCCATGTCTGGATCGTCGTACGCCGGCCAAGGCATTGCACGTGCTTCTGTAATGGCAATGAAAGCCATCAATGAAAACAGCACCATTCTCAATGGATATTCGCTGAAAATCCTCATCACTGACGGAATGTGCAGGGCCGATAACGTTATGAAAAACTTCATCGACTTTATTGTCGATCAGGAATACTACAAGAATTTAGTCGGCGTACTTGGTCCAGCTTGTTCCGACACAGTCGAGCCTCTAGCTGGCGTCTCCAGACATTATCGTATTATGGTGATTTCATACAGTGCAGAGGGCTCCAGCTTTTCCAATAGGGAGAAATATCCTTTCTTCTTTCGGACAATTGGTGAGTCGATGCAGTTCTTTAGTACAATAACAAGCACATTTATTGGTCCTTTCCATGCGTTCTTAAAGTGCTTTCCTCTCTCCCTTAACTTGAAATCTTCGTCCAAAAGCTTGTGTGTTTGTAACACTTTTCGTACTCAAGCACACCAGTAATCTAGTCATTCCAGTTCTCATTGCACCCTTTTGCGCTCACGAGAGGCTTGAAACAAGCCTTATTCTGAACCATTCGGGTTTTATGTGAGCATTCACCATTTCATCAAGGTACACTTTGAACCCGATACCAAAATCCTTTTTAGCTCTATCAATACCGAATTAATCTTGCTGGTTCTTTTCAGGTGAAAACAAGCACTACAAGTACGTATACCAGGAACTGTTCAAATATTTCAAATGGAAACGCGTGGCGGCCTTGACTGAAGATGGTCAAAAGTACACGGAGTACATTTCGCTGATGCAGGATGAGTTGGAGAAAAATGGCATCACATTCATAGCGAACAAGAAGTTCCCAAGGGAGCGCGAGACTGAACCAATGACCAGAGTGAGTTAATAAATGCAGTTGCCTACCAAGTTTCTGATTGCCCAATCGCGATTACTGATGCAATTTTATTCTACTACGGATCGATAGGTCGTAAATGGCAAAACACATTCGGACAATAGGCCGATTATCATCTGCCAGTTTGGGTCAAAGGCTGTTCAATGGCACTAAACTTGCCTTCATTTAAATAGCAATAGCGTCAGGTAAATCGCGTTTAAAAATAACGTAGGCACGTCAGTAAAAGCCTACACTTCAGCCTACTTTCTAATCTAATTTATCAACAATAATTGGAGGAGGAAGATTAATCGGTTTTCGGTTTGTTAACATGAGACCCTCATCCATGGTTTTTTTAAACCTTTTGAAACAAGAAGCAGCGCAAATAAGTTACAATTTTTACTAAACACTCTGCTGCTTTGAACGAGGTGCCCTTTTTTGTCCATAAAAACGAACACTGGATCCATAGAACTTTTTTATATTTTTCCAGTACTTAGAGGATCTGAAGAGCAAAAGAGCGCGCATAATTATCGCCGATGTCGTAGACGAAATAGCGCGACAAGTAATGTGCGAAGCCTACAAATTGAGCATGACTGCTAGTGAGGGATACGTTTGGTTCCTGCCAATGTGGCTGAACAGTACTTGGTACAACACAGACTACTTCAACACGAATAAGAACGAAACCGTCAACTGTACAACAGCGGAAATGATTAAGGTATTTGGATAAACTCGCCACATTGAACGCATTTGCCATGGCTGTGCGGGCCACGCTCCTAACTTTTAAGGCATTTGAAATACACCAAGTATCATTTTTATTTTTAGAATCCATTTATAAACTCCACATTACCTAATGCGTCATAAACTATATCAAAAATAAATCTCATGCAACAAATAGATTTTCTTGTTTGTGAATAATGGCGTAGGTCGCCAACCCATCGCCAATTATCATGGACAATGTGGTTTATTTGCAGAGTAGTTTTCTGCGAGCAATAAATATAAGCAGATGTTTTGTATTGTGGGGAATCGGACTGCCAAAGTTAACTCATCACACTTTTGTTTCACATCTGGGCAAGGTGTGATTTACCATTCATTTCTGCTTACTAATTGATGCAAGAAACGCCACAGAAACTGAGCCTGACATGGGAAATCGTATTTTACTACGATTTTGATTTTAAAACGGCTTATCGTAAAGAAGATTCCCATTCCCTCCCGATTTCCCATATCAAACTCAGTTTGATCGATTTGGTAGAACCTGCGGGTTGCAAATTAAGAGTACAGTTCAACGATAATTTTTCCAATTTAAAAGATACGTAAATAACTATAAGAATCATTTTTTTCAAACCGATCGCGTACCAGCCAAGAACTAAATTGAAGCAGATGGCTTTGAATTTTGATACTTTCAGGCCATCACTGGATATTTCTCTATGACGCACGCCTATTATGCACCGGACAATCAGACGATGCAAGAAAACAAAACAGTGGGCGAATGGTATCAAACGTATCAACATGCATCCCCTCCGAACGCTATGTCTGATTATGGTGGTTTTGCCTATGATGCCGTTTGGGTGTACGCTTTGGCGCTAGACAAACTCTCCAAAGTTGATCCCGAAGCTCTTTCCGATATCCATTCAGTGAACACCACTAAGTAAGAGTCGGATGATCTGGCTGTAAAAAATCGGCTACTAACCTTAAGCATTTGCAGTAAATTGGTGAAAATGATCGAGCAAACCGATTTCTATGGAGTTTCCGGTCGAATCAAGTTCCGCGGCGGCCCATCAAGATTCTCGATTATCAAAATTCTGCAATGGTACGAGAACGACACCCATCTTATCGGCGAATTCTACCCAGATCTTACGGACGATAAGCCGGAAATTTTGGGCGGCGAACTGCAGGTGATCTCGGAAAAGATCAGATGGTATACAAGCGATGGTGAGCCATTGAACTGCCATTCTGGAACAAATCGCCACAATTTTAGACTGTTTCAGGAAACGTGCCTAAAGACGGCAAGCTACCGCCTCCAGTATGCGCCATCGAAGGTATCGCGCAAATGTTCAACGTTGAATGCCAAACGGCGATGATCATCTTGAACGTGATGGTGGCAATATTCTTGGGAATGACCGTGATGGGGGTGTGTCTCTACTTAAAGATCAAGTACGACATGAGAGTGAAGAGCCAGAAAGAGTACATGGAGAAACTAGGAATCAGATATGACGATCAAAAACACACCCCGAATCTGGAAGCGTTCGAGGTAGCCCAAACTGATGTTGATATCAATCGCATATTAGGTAAGTCGACTAGTGTTTTTTCATCCGCAACAAGACATTTTTTACCGCTGAGAATGGAACTGCAAGTTGAGTTACCATTTGAAGAGTTCAGGGAAGAAACGTGCAGTCAGTATTGAGGCCAAAGTGCTTTTGACCTGCTCATAAAAAAGGCGCGTGTAATTTACTGCAGAAAAAAAGATAACGAAGCATACTAGTGCCGGGTACAAAAAATCTGCGTGAACCTAATCTTTCAACCAATGATGTTTTTTATTTTCAATTGCATTCTGAAACATGCTTTTTATTATTTCTATTCAGTTTGAATATTTGTTAGCTTATGAAGCTTCATATTTTTACAAACTTCTTTTTGGGTATATTGCCTCAAAAATTTTTTTCTTTAAAAAAGACAGAATTTCCTCACGTCTTTTATTACAGATTGATAAATAGTGCTCCCATTTCGCAATAAGAACGAATTATTTATCAAAAAGT